>NW_027526203.1:433374664-433460830 GCF_048455015.1 Haemaphysalis longicornis | reverse complement strand
AGCGGGGTGCAGCGCGCGGCGACGACGGAGAGACTGCAGTGACGCTGAACGTAGTATGTACGTGTGGTGAGCGCACGCACTGCGCGCGTGCACGCGATGACGCGAGCGGCTGTCGCTGGTCCGGCGGGCCGGCGTGGTCCGGAAGCGTGCCTGCCCTCTCGGCTCGGCTGGTTACAACTATCACGTACTACGCTGGCCACCAAGGCCGCCGCCGTTAAACGCGCTTCCTTCCGGGGCTCGCCCCGCTACGTGCGCGGGCGACCCCCTCTCGACAGCTCCCGTGGTCGCCCCTGTCGGGTCCGCGCCGGCCAACACGGACAGTGGCACGGGGAACGATTCGCGAGCAGGCAAATAGTTGATGAGCCTTTGGCCACGGTGCCGCGATAACAAGATATATCTTAATGACTACCGATAAGTAAACGAAGTCCGTCGCTTTAGGGAAACGCCCAAGCCTCGGTACTCAAAGCTCAATCATCCAATGCCTCCGTCAAGCTTGCCTCGTAATGTGTACACCCGTCCGCTTCGTCTTCAGTTCCAGCAGCCCTTCGCTTACCGTTAGGTTACCAAAGAGATCGATCGGTCGTAATAGCAACATATTAATAAAAACTGCGGACTTAAGGCGTTCGCTCCTTTTGTTCTTGCCCCACCCCAGAATTTAGGTTTATGCGTTTCGGACGCACGCAACACAATGAGGGTGCATATTCAGAGTGGTAAATGCAGACCATGCCACGCCAAACTCGGGAGTATAATTTGTGACAAAATGAAACCAGGGCGCTGGCAGTATACATCCACTTTACACTTAGGGGCGGTCAGTTAGCTTGGTGTGTGTTTAAAATAAACGCATTAGCTAGCGCAGGAGGAAGGACGATACATGCATAGGAGTGGCATGAACGAGCGTTAGTGACAGCTGAAGTTAATTTAGAATATTAATTTAGAATAACCAGCTTGAATGTACAATGCAATGCCACGCAATGCCGCTCCTAGAAATGTTTTTTTTTTTGTAAATTTGTTACTTTTCTAAATTCCCAATCGAAAAACGCTGTACATAAGCGTATGCAACGTGTTTCAGTTATAGCGAGCAAGAACGTCAAAGATGAGACAAAATAATGGTTTTCGTGTGGTCACTGCACACTGTCCACTATAAAATTGGGGGGGGGGGGGGGATATGGTCAAGAAAGTACGTGAAACCATTATACAAAAAGGATAAAAAAAATTTATATGGTATTGACTACATGGTTGAGAACACGTGTTAAAGTTGAGCGATGGTTGCCTGCCATACCTAGGCAAGCAGCTTGCTTCCACACACTGAAACCAGCTCGTGGCCTCATGCTTCTTGGGCAGAGCACATTATCCAAGGCCATGATCTGCTCCTCATGTTTCGATATGAGCAGGTTTCAATGCAACAATGTTTATAGGAGAAATGCCTGAAGCTTTCCACGCGCTCTCTTCTTCTTGAGGTCAATACGAATATGAAGGCCTTATGAACTGCAAAGAAACACGAGGTGTGGCATAACACTTTGTTTCATTTAGGCGTAAATTAAACCACCGAGTTTAGAAACTTAGGACTCACAGACTGCAAATTTTCTCAGTTCACAGACTTGCTCGCGACGAGGCGTCCCATTTGAAAGTAAAATTGGAGATTTTGAAGTTGGTAGGAAACACAAGAAAAAAGAAACAATCTTGGAACAAGGTAGCGACCTCGACTGTCGCCAATGTTTCGGCAAAGAAACTTGCCTTCATCAGGGCAAACGAGCTCATCTCTGGCCCCCAGGTGAGAAAGGAAGTGACAGAGAAGGAAGGGGAGTGCAAGAACAGGATTGGATTGGGAGTGTAAGGTGGGAGATAGGGACGAGACAGGAAGGGTTCACATATTTAGCTGCGCAGCCTGTAAAAGGGAAGTCATGTATGGTCGAGTTTTCATGAAAATCATGGGGAGAGGGGGCAGAAGGTGTCTGTTGTCCCGCCACATAACCTCGAGCAAGGCACTCGAACGCCGGAAGTGGAACAGGTGGGGCGGCGAAATCCTTATCAGGAGGTGACTGCAAGCCTGGGGTGAAAAAAAGAAACAGAATTTGACCCAACGGCCGTGCTTTCTGATGGTAGTTCTTCAAGCATTTGCATGTGTTCTGCACTCTCACTCAGCAAGACTATATTGTCCACAAACCTTAAATGGCTCAAGTATTCCCCGTTTACCTTTAATTATATGTCTTCCCAGTCGAGCTTTCTAAAAAAAACCTTCAAACATGCTGTGAATAGTTTTGGTGAGATGGTATCTCTCTGCCGTACTCCCTTTCGGATCGGAAATTTATTGCTTTACTTGTGGTGGGTTATCCTGCCCGTGCATTCCTTATATATGTCATCTAGAAGTCTTATGTAGGTTTCCTCTATTCCCTGGTCTTTTAATGCTTCTAGCACGACTGCGGTAAGTACACGGTTTCTCATAATCTATAAATGCCATGTAAAGAGCTTTGGTGTACTCTGCAGATTTTTCTGTCACTTGATTGACGACATGGATGTGATTCATGGTTGAATACCCTTTCCTAAACCCAGCCTGCCCTCTGGGTTGTTGGGAATTCAGGCTGTCACCTATGCGACCAACTATAACTTTGGTAAACAGCTTGTAAATAACTGAGAGAAGGCTGATGGGTTTGTAATTTTTGAGATCCTTGGGATCTCCCTTCTTATGAATAAGAATAACGTTGACGTTTTCCAAGGCTATGAGCTCTTCAAGAGTCTTCAGGAATTCAAGAAAATAGTACAGCAAGCTTTTCCAGTACAATATCTCCTTCCTCCTTCAAAAGATTCACGGTTATGCCATGGTCACCAGCAGCTTTTCCTTTTTTCATGTCTTTGGGAACATTTACAACTGCCTGTTTAGTTACTAATGGGATATCGCAAGTTGAGCTTGTACTCTCAGTAGTTTCCCCTGGTCTAGCGTCGCTGGCATGCAGGCTGGTGCAGAGTCGTTCTGCTACCTTTATTGTCTCGTCCAAGTTGTGCGTAATGTTACCCTGCACGTCTCTAAGTGCGCAAACCCCGTCTTTGCCGATGGCGAGCTTAGTTCCTTTCAAGCTTCCCGCCATTTGAAGCGTTTCCTCGAACACTGTCATGTTATATGCACGAATGTCATCTGTTTTATTTCTGTTAATCAAATTTTACAGCTCGTCTAGTTCAATCCGATCCACCGTACTTGACACTTTCATGTTCTTACGATTGACATTTAGTTCCTTCGTTTCCTTAGTTTTCCAGTTTTTTCTCTACACATTGCTTCTCCAACAGCTGCTGCTGATTCACTGAGTGCCGATGTTAGGTTGTCAATTAGCCTGTCTACACTGGCCTCGTTCTGCTCGTTTAAAATTGAGAATTTATTTTCAAGAGTTATTTAAAATTCCTGCGATCTGGCCTTGACTGACACCATGCGGGGTTTCTTAGTTTTAACAAGTTTCCTCCTTTCTCTCTTAAGATTCAGCCTTAGCTTGCGTCTAACCATCCTGTGATCGTTGCTCCGAATCTTACTTAGCACCTTTACGTCTTTTCCGATGCCTGGGTTGTCACTTAAAATGAGGTCAGCTTTGTTTTTGGTTGTACCATAGGGACTTTTCCATGTCCATTTCCTATTCTTTCGTTTGTAGAAGATTGTGTTCATCAACGTCAGGTTATTTCTGTTTGCAAATCCCACCAGTGTATCTCCTCGGCTATTGCGATTGCCTATTCCGAAGTTTCCCACTGACCTTTCTCCCATTCTGGAGGTCGTGGGTTCGGATCCCACCTGGCGGGCATTTTTTCTCCACTTTCTTATTTTCCAAATTCTTTATCTTGAGCTACTACATCCTCCCTTTTGCTTTCCGAGGTTTTCTTGACTGCCAATTCTTATTTCTGTCTTATTTCAACGAGCCCCTCATTTCCTATTCTGATTCGCTACATTCATAGCGAGGGCCTCTGTTCTGGCAGTCTTGGTGCCACAAGGATCTTAAGAGGGTTCAACGCTGGTCGACCACTCTCGACATGTCGTAGACGCTCGAGTCACGGCCCGGGGGTTAAAAAGAAGGTCCCCTTCACCCCGAGTAGTCCGAGTGGCGCTGGCTACCACCCCCAAGCGCAGGAAACAAAAACACCTGAACATAACCCCAGAAAGTGGAGGCTAAAGTAACCCCGCCGGTAGCGTAGTGGTTATCGCACCAGACCGGTATTCTGGAGGTCGTGGGTTCGGATCCCACCTGGCGGGCATTTTTTCTCCACTTTCTTATTTTTCAAATTCTCTATCTTGAGCTACTACATCCTCCCCTTTGCTTTCCGAGGTTTTCTTGACTGCCAATTCTTATTTCTGTCCTATATATATATATATATATATACAGGAACAAAGTTTTCCTGGACGCCGGTACAATATACACAAAAATGCTTTCGACCACGGTAAAAAAAAAAAAACCGACGGCATCCGATCTGTACTACTAGCATACGAGATATCAGATATCAATAAGACCTTGGACAGCCAAACTTTAGCTACTCTTTTGCGCCTGATATTAGAGCTAAACAATTTTGAATTCAATGGAATCCATTACGTTCAGGTTAGTGGTACATCAATGGGCACCGCCATTGGTCCTAACTACGCTAATATCTTCATGGGCTTGCTTGAGAACGAATTTCTAGCCAGTTGTGCTCTTAAACCTCTGTACTATAAACGCTTCATTGACGACATCTTCTTAATTTGGACACACGGCGAGGCCGCTCTTTTGTCTTTCATTAATGATTTTAATCAGGCTCACCCTTCTATTTCATTTTCCCATTCTTTTTTCCCAGTCAACCATCAATTTTCTTGACGTTACTTTGACTGTAGATAACGGTGAAATCGGGATTAAAATTTACCGCAAGCCAACCGACAGGCAACAGTACCTCCATTTTGACAGTAGCCACCCTAAGCATTGCAAAACTAGTATCCCGTATAGTCAAGCCATCCGTTTCAAAAGAGTTTGTTCTAAGCAATCTGACTTCGAGTCCAACTGCCTACAACTTCGCGACGCCCTCACTAAACAAAAGTACCCTGCCGAAATTCTTGACGATGCATTTAGGCGCGCCGATGCTCTTGACCGCAATGACCTCCTCGATATTCAAGCCCGGCCTTCACCCCCCGAAAAAACTAACCTCGTGGTTACGTACAACGCGTCAATGCCTAACATTAGGAACATTTTAAGTAAACACTACAATATTCTCAAGCAGAGTGATCGGTTGCAAGAAATTTTTCCCGAACCGCCACGAGTAGTATACCGCAGAGCTAGAAACCTTCGTGATATTTTAACTTCATCAAAAACCACACGTGTGGCTCCATCTGGGTGCCATCCTTGCAACAAGCCCCGTTGCAAGGTTTGCGCACACATGACTACTACCCGATCGGTTACCAGTTCAGCCTCGAAGTACTGCCTAAAAATAAATAGCGATCTTTGCTGTGACAGTGAAAACGTAATCTATATGTTAGAATGTTCTCTTTGCAACCTGCAATACATTGGTCAAACGGCGCTATCGTTTAGACTGCGTTTCAATAACCACAGGGCACATGTAACCTCCCTTCCGCATCTTCCGCTATCCAAACACGTGAACGTTACAGGCCATTCCTTTGATCATATCAAAGCCACCATCCTTCAGTCTGGTTTTCGTACCCACCATGATAGAGAAGTGCGCGAGTCATTCCTAATTTACAAATTTAACACCTTAGTATCTGGTTTAAACGAAAGTCCGGGGAAATTAAGCTGCCTGAACACGCAGTAATGTTATAACACTGAGTTCTGCTGTTGAACTGAATATTCATAGACAATTGTTCATGTTATCGCTGTTAAGGGTCGTTGCTCTGTTCTTGGTGTTTATAGAGACAACCTTGTAAAGATAGCCTTGCTTTTGTATAAGCACACACATCGTGCAGAAAACCTTTATTGATAATTCTGGGCACCATAGCGTCTATGTAATGCTTTAGACAAGGCCTGTATCTCGTGTTTGCCTCTTTCCTTTTCTTCCCTTTCCTCATTCAACTGCTGTAGCTGATTTGTAGTTTTGAAACATATATAAGCTGTACGACAATGCCATCACTGTATCTGACGAAGGCCGGTCCCTCGGCCGAAACGTTATTAAATCTGTTCTCTCTTTTTTTTTTTTTTTTACCGTGGTCGAAAGCATTTTTGTGTATATATATATATATATATATATATATATATATATATATATATATATATATATATATAGAGAGAGAGAGAGAGAGAGAGAGAGAGAGACAGGTTACTTTAGGAAAGCGAGGATTTCACCTATCCCTTCAGGTGGGAACTTTTAGGTGAGTGGTATACGGGCAATAAGTACGGTCTTTTCCCCGTCACGTAGTTCAATTTACTCGCGTAATCCTACTGAAGGCGGAATAAGAATGGCGACTCGCAGAACTGAAAGGTATAGGAAAGGTGCAAGGATGACATTAAAGTGTTTTTACTTGCGCCCGAACTCGACGAAAACGTGACGCCATAATGTCGTCGTGCCCTTGCAGGCTGCGCATTGGCATATGCTTCCGTTAGAACTGGATACGTTGCACTCGTGTCACCGCTTCTTTTTTCCCGCTGCAGCCGCTTGTGCGTCCCTCGAAAGCCATATAGCGAGCGGTGGTCAAATTATACGGGCGTGCCATCAACACACGCCGGCCGACAATCCTGTGCTTCAGCTTCACCACACACAGCCATCCCCACACAAATATTTTAATGAGGCTTGGCTAGCTGCACCACAAAATATAACTTGCTACACAGAGGGAGCCGAGAACTTCCAGATTCCAAGTATGCCAACAGTCAGTAAGTATTTAATGTCAACATTTTTAAATTCGGAAGGATTTATATGTGGACTCGACGAGGGAACCCCTCTGTCTGCATCTAAAGCTTGATTTGCCACAACTTTCGACGCATAAAAAGACGGTAATAATAAAGGACCTGGGCCCTTCATATTTTTGTGTAAGACCGCTGAGCTATATGCTGTATATATGCTCTATGCTGTATGCCTGGTTAGCCTGACGGATGCACTCGGCGTCTTAGGCGAGAACTGCTGTGTCCTGCCTGGGTTTTTTGTTTACGACACAAAATTTTCCGACCAACTAGAGGATGACAGCTTTGCTGTAAAAATCCGCCGTGTTGGTGGATTTACCCCCTTTCACCGGTGGATATGCGGCGGTGGTTTTCCAACCAGCCACCTATCGAAGCCGAGACGGGTGCCCCAGACCATTCAGCCACGGCTACGGTCAATGTACGCGAGTGGGCTCTTCTGCGTCAGACAGAGATCTTGAGGAATAGTGGTGGCTAACTCCCGTAGTCAAGTAGGCTTGCACGCATCACCAGCAATACTCTTCCTGAGGGTGTCCCTCTCTAACGTTGGCCGAGAGAGAAGGGCGAGGACGAAACGGCGTGTTACATGCCCACCACAACCAACCAGTTTTTAAAGCGAAGCTTTAGTGTCCTCACTGGTGCCGTTGTACGCCAATACGCCCTGCATGAAAGCCAGCTTTCTGTGAGGATGATGATGAATGATCGCGGGTGAAGGGAAAAAAAAAAAAACTATTCCCGTGGCCGAATTCGAACCTGGGTCATTAGCGTTATGAAGCCGGTGTCTATCCGATTGCTCCATTTCGCCTTTTTTTATTACGGGACTTCAACATAAAAAAACAACAACACATTACAACACAAGACAGCAGGGGTTAATACAATGTTCTCTCGGATGGTGTGGTCGTTAAAAATTTATTTCAGTGTGGTCAGTGGTTCAACGAGTGCCAACCATTAAGGCGCATGCTCTTGGAGTTTAAGCCCTTCCACATAAAGCGTCACACTCTCACGAAAGAACAGTCGCACCAGCCTAACATCCACATCACCGTGAAGCCATGCCATGCGCGCCCTCCAAATACTGTAAAGGCCCAGTAGCATTAGCATATCGTACGGCACGCCATCTTCATTTTCGGTTTGGAGGTGCCCAATGCCACGTGGGTTCAACGGAAATTTTTTGCGCAGTGTTCGCTGTAGGACGTCGCAAAAGTGGACTCCCATCCAGCAGTGTATGAACGCGTGTTCTATTGTTTCCGTTTGCTTGAAAATTGTGCAGTCTGTACCCCACATCACTTCAAACCCCTCATTTTGAAGCCACGTTTGAACTGTGAGTGTCCCGGTATTGAGTTTCAAGATAGAAGACTTTGCCCCCCCCCCCCCCCTTCCCTCCCCCTGAACTGGCTGGCATCCTTTTGACCCTCTTAAGAACATCCTGCCCAGGGCCTGCAAAGTATAATGTTCTGTACCGTGGCACAGGGAAAAGGTTATCACATAAGTCCTTGTACAACTTTCTACGGGAATTATCATTCAGGTACGGCACTGAAAAGCAAGCCGACAAAAATTGCACCGCCAACACAATTTCTCTAAAATACCCGAGAAGTCTCCATATTTCTTGTTGACACCACGAACTGAGGAAGCACTTGACCTAAGCGCACCTGGCACACGGTTCTTAACAAAAGGGTCGTTTGTGTCCCGCAAAAAAACCGATTCACTAACTGGCGCACGAACAAATGCGCCAGTCCCAGACCACTGTCTCGTTCACGTCTAAAAAGGTTTGTTCTTGCGCACCTTTCCCACGTCGACGACCATATGAACACTGCAAATATCCCGTGCAATTTCTGAACCTTCGTAAGCTAGCAACCCATCACTTGCATTACAAACCCTAACTTTGAAACAAAAATAAATTGCGCACAGTTACCCCGGCAAACATCGACAAGTTGATCCCTTTCCACTTTTCCCCCCTATCCCGTATTTCCTGTGCTTGCGCACACCAGTACGGATTGCTATTCCTATAGTTCTCAAGGAGTGTTCCAAGATAACTTGACCGGTTTGGTTTCCCAGCTGACACCTGCAAATAAGCCTATTGTCGTCGCCTAACTGCCATGCCAGAACATGAGGCACTTGGACCAGTTCACCTACTGCCTGACACCATACTAAATACTTAGAAAAAACAGCGACAAAAACGATACGATAGGAATTAAAGACAAACAGTGCGCTGCTTAGACAAAACAGCGCCAAAAACGATACGATAGGAAGTTAGGATACGATAGGATACGATACGATACGATACGATTGGATACGATAGGATAGGAACTAGCCTGTCTCAGTTCACTTGTTCAGTTCGTTACCATACTAAACGCTTTAACATCCTCAATGGCGATAGTGACAATTTCTTTGTCTACCGAATAGCGCGATGACGTCGGCGTACGCTAACAGTTTGACTTGAGCCTGGTGCAGCTTAAAACGTCGATTTTGCTCATTTCCCATTATTTTCGAACAAAAGTCTCGATGTAAAGACAAAAAAAGAGGGGGGAGAGGGGGCAACCCTGGCGCACCCAGCGCTCCACACTAATGTGGGCCCCCAGACTTTTATTAAGTATTAACCTAGTGAACCACATCCTGCACGCCAGAACTACACCCTTCTTTGTGACTGAACTTACATTTACACACCCTAGAATAAAAAAAAAAAATCTCGTGCGCCACACAATTGAAAGCATACTCGAGGTCGAGTTGAAGAACTGCGACCCCTTCACGCGTCGCGTCGCAACACTCGCATAAGCACCTGGCTTTATGTAAATTATTAATATTGTACGGCCCTTGATACCACATGTCCGGTGTGATGCGATTAATTGCTGTATTACTGTTTGTATTCTCTAGGCAAGCTCTTTCATGAAACTTTTTTGTCTACATTGGTCAAGGAAATGGGGCGGTATGATGTAACTTGCTTGAGCTTTTCCGCGTTGTCGGTTTTCGGTATTAATATTGTTTGTGCCTCGCTGAAAGACGGTGGTAAAGACTTTAGTTTGAAGGCCTCGTTGAACAGTGCAGCTAACAGGGGCGCTAACACGCCTACAAATGCTTTATAGAAAGCCGACCCATCTGGGCCAGGGGACTTGCCCGGGTTCAAGTTCTGGATAGCTTTTCCTACTTCTTCAGCGGTTATTTCCTATTCTAATATGTATTTAGTTCCACCATCCAGTTTGGGTAATGGAGTAACAAATTCTTTTTTAAAACCCTCTAAATCAATTTTTGGGTCACTACTCTGCCTTTCCATTCTATCTCGCTTATTAGGTTACGTCAAACATGCGCCTTTTCTACGCCAAGCGCACGCTTGGTGGGCATTTCGCCTGCGGCTAAGTGATCCGCTCTTGCACGCACAAGTGCACCGCGGTAGCGGTCTGCATCCAGAACCTCATATTTTTGTTTCGCCTGGCGCGTTGCACTCTTCACCAATAATCTTTTCCAAGTTTGATTGCAGCGTCTTTTCTTGAAACTTTTGCTCATATTTTAATACAACTGGACTTTTCAATAGCCTTTAGTTTTATGTTTTGCTTACATATCTCCCATTGCTCGCCGATGTAATTTTGTTGAGGTTGTATTTCTTGGATTCTTCCGTTCACAGTTTTTATAAAGTCCTCACCATGAAGCAGCTAGTTTACTATTTAATTTCCACAAATCCCTGTTGAACAAGCTCTTTTGCTTTTTAAACCCTAGTGTGCACACTACTATGGTCGGAAAAGGATACAGGCTTTACAATGTAGTCTTCACTTTTGTCAATAAGACCAAATTGGACATATGTTCGGTCCAATCTGGCGTGACTCGTGCCTTGAAAATAAGTGTACGTTACTTGCCTTTCGCCCTTCATGCACTCTCCCGCGTCCACTCATTCAGCTGTGTTCATTAGTTGGGACAACGTGGCTGTACTGGCGCCACTACGCGGACTTGTACTGACGTTATTACGTGCTTTTAAGACACAATTAAAATCCCCCAGGACAATTAGCGGCCGTTCAGTTGTGAAATAGAGCTGATGTCTACAAAAAATTGATTCCTACGCTGGGCCTCATTCGGCGCATATAGGCTGACGATTCGACACTCAGCGTTTCCCAACAAGTAATCGCATACTACGAGTCTACCAGACAAGCAGGACCACAGGTTTTGAACTACAAGTCCGGGTAACTTTTTCAAAAGCAGAGCACAGCCTTCCTGCCGACAAAGCCTAGAGCGTGGCTAATGCCCACAAAATACCGCGACGTAAATCGTTGAATCATGCTCCCGGTCTCCTCCTCCCCTTCCACCATCGTCTCCTGCACTGCAAGGATGTCTACGTCCACGTCCGTCAGCAGCCGGTGTACGTAGCTCTGCTTTCTTTTACTAAACAGCCCCCGGACATTTCAAGGAGTAGTGACACGAAATTTCAAAGCTGAAATCTTTTTATCAGGATATCCCAGCAAGTTTCAACAGTAACTGTCCAGCATGTAAAATGCTTCCTTTTTATCAGGAGATATCTTCCAGCAAGTTTCAACAGTAACTGTCCAGTATAACATATTTTAAATCCATTCTACTCTTTGCCCGTACGAGAAAGCCCAGAGCGGGCCAGCATGACGTCATCTGCTCCTTGCCCCAAACTGCCGACATCGGGGTTCCCGTGACGTGGCCGGGAGCCCCGATGCGCTGCTACGCCGTGTGTGTATCACATCATGGTTTTAGGACTGACGTCATGCTGCTCGGGCGCGTGCGGTTGGTGAAGACCACGGAGCGGTGAAGACCTCGGCCGGTCTGGGCGCGCGCATCCAGACAGGCAGCGGTGCGACAAGAATGGTGACGTCACGGGCGACCTTCTGTCATGGCGGCCGCTCGGCGTTCGTTTTATCGAAACAAAACTGGCACGAATAAACGACGCCGTAAATGATTGTGTACGCTGCCGTCGACCATCTAATGTGCCATTCTATGATTAGTGAGTGTTCTGATAGGCACCTATAGCAACGAAGGCGCACGTTAAAGATCCCCATGTGGTCAAAATTAATCCGGAGCCCTCCACTACGGCGCGCCTCATCGCCTTCGTTGCGTCGGCGCGTTAAACCCTACAATCAATCAACCTATAGCAACGAAAAAAAAACGTAACACGAAAATTTCCTGTCAGTGCTCCTTTAAGGTATAGCTATGCCCAGAGACGGCTGAGGAGACATTTTTGAATTAGCAACATGAGCCCGGGAGCATGATGCTTACCCTTCACGCCGTTGCTTTTCGCTAGACGCTGCTGTCGTCCGCACAACCTTCGCGGCCTAGTTGTTGCCTGGCAATCAACTGAGGAGCCCGCCGCTCCGCCGCAAGGCTAGTCTTGAATCTCGGCGCAGAACAACGCACCGGCGTCTTTCGCCGGCGGCTCGCCGCTCGTCGGCGTGTGCTCGTTTGGCGGCCGAGCTGGCGGTCCCCTCCGTGGCGTCAACCTTGTTTTCCACCTTCTGGTTATCCGTCCCGCTCTCTTTGGTCCCCGCCATCTGGCTTCCGTCTCCTTGCGCTGCAGTCCCCACCTGGGCATAGGTGTGCGCTGAAGCTCGCTGCACTTCGTGAACTCTTGTTAGGGCGCCTGTGTTACTGTATTTTGGCGTAGAAGTCCTCGCCACTGGCGTGTCCAGGTCTCCGGTCCCCTTGGCGGCTTCCTCTGCCTCGGCGACGTCCATGATGTTCTCGTTCGTCGCGTCGGCACTCGTTGGGCCCAGGACACTACGAGAAAACGCACTGGGCTTCCGCGTGACCAAAGCGCCTGTACCGTGTGCACCGATGGACCTTGCACTTCCTGCGAACGTGTCCTTCTCCGTGGCACCTAAGACACTGCCCTGGTCTGTCTGGCGTGACTGCTACGGCCAGCTCACCGGCCACACAAATCTGGTGCGGCAGGTCGCCGAGTTTCCCCCCCGTTTTGAGCTTTACAGCACCGTCCTCGTAGTCGACGCCTTGTCGTTCACTCCGGTGACCCGCCACCGCTCTCTCGTGATTTCAGTCACTCGGCCGTATATATAGTTCACGAACGCGGACCGGATGTTTTCGTCTGCCACAAACTTGCAGCAGCCAGTGTAGCTTAAAGGGACACTGAAGTCAAAACCGGAGTTAGACTAAATAGATAGATTGGCATTCGCAGGAAACGAATATGCCACTCTCTGGTGCAATAGCTTGAAATCTATCGCGTGAATAATCAAAAAGTGAAGCTATCAGTCCCCCTGCAGAGATGACGCAAAGGGCGACTGAGCGGACGTCACGTGACGAACAACGGAACGAAAACCGCGCACACACGCTCTCAAAGAAGCACATAAAACCTTTCTTTGCACGTTAAATTTCATAAGTCATAAAAAATATGAATGTACAGGTATAAATCTAGCCGTGCCGACATTCGCAAGCTGTCAAACTGCGACGCCAGTGGCGGTTGCGATAGTTATTGCACGTTTGGCGTTGTCACATGCCTATATTGCCTATATCTCCTTGTTTACATCATGGCGGCAAGTAAAGCGTCGGCCTTCCACTGCTCCGCTGGGATGTGGACAGTAATAATTGCGCCTGATAGAACAAGTGTTTCGCTCCCTCACGTAGCAATGTCTGGCGAAAGAATTTTTGCACCCAGGCCGGCGACTGAAGCTGTGTGTGTGTTGTGGTCGCGTTCGCTTCGGAATAGAATGCGACGGCGAGCTCCCGCGCTTGGTCTGCTTACTAGGTCGGAATTATGACTAGCGACGATTCGACCCGCACCGGGTATGTAGGGTGTGCGCGATTTTTTTTTAAACCTTCTCAGCTTGCGCCGCAGGGAAGTTCGGCCCCGTAAATCGCAAGAAGCGAGTGCTGCGCTAACGACGAACAACAGGCAATCGATCGCCTGTTAATTTTGCGCTTCGGTGCCGTGACGATGCTGTGACGATGTCGTGACGGTGCCGTGACATGCCGGGACGATGTGTTTTTTCGAAACAATTTCTTGATTCTCTATAAGTTAAATACAATGTGTGCGTCAAACCGGGTCTTTCGATTCAGGGCATTGTGTGCTGCTATCCTTCCACTATACGGTGCGTACTTGGGTAAAATGATATTTGAATCATGTTATGCACGTTTTTTATTCCATACTGGCGCCAAGGTGTTCGTTAGTAGTGGTTTGGGCGCTCGTAAAAGCTCTGGGCACACCTGTGGGAGATGGGCTAATAGGAAACTTGCTTCGCAAAACATTCACCAGATGCCGCAATAAGCTTTACCATATCGCGACGGAAAACTGACGAAACGTTCTACTAAAACTCGCGTCGCGGTGCCGACATAGCGGGCCGCACAAATTTAGCGTCGCGCGCTGTTGCAAGTTAAATTAACAGATGACGCCACACTGCTATGCCCAGTTCATCGAAGTGACTAAAAACCCGACTATCCGTAACGAGAATGCAAATCAAAAGAGCGCCCCTGTCATCGTTCACTCTGCGGTTGCGCTGCTCGCTAGACGTTTTATAGCTAAAATAAAAGGCCGCGCGGCTCATTCACACTGTTTAACCTCTCGTTTAATAAAATTTTTCACTCACTCTTTGTCGACTGACGTGACCTCCCTACACTATTCTTTATTGTAGTGCTCACGTCATGTGCAACACCAAGATTGCTGCACAGAGAGTGGCAGGAGGAGGAGGAGGAATTTTATTGAAATGAAATAAACACAGAAAGGTCGGCCTGACGGTAGTATATCTGGCCAGCTATTCTGTGTGTGGGAAGGGAAAGTGGAGGAAAGAGTGTGGATAGAGGACGAGAGAGATGAAGATGGCGGAGAAATAAATGAAGGGCTATGTATAGAAGATGCCTATACCGATACGGTGTATGTGTTAAAGTTAAGCCGGACGGGCCTCTACTACAATATCTCTGAGAGGCCGCTGCTGCGCAGAAATGTCAGCACAGCTTTAAATGCACTGTAGGAACGCTTCGCGTCTGGCCAAGGTCCCAGCAGCACTTCCTCAGACACCACACGACAGTCCAAACGGGCCAATGTTCTCACTAATTGTTCTCGAGGTTGCGCATAGCGTGGACAGTGGCAGAGAACATGCGAAATAGTCTCTGGTACATGGCATGTCTCACAATCGGGGTCACTCGTAAAGCCAATGAGGTGCTTGTAGCGACGGGTAAAGGCTTTCTATGCCTTTATATACTGATGGCTCTGTGACTGCATCCCGGTCCACCGCGGCTGTGGTAATTCCAAGCTTATGCGTTACCCGAGGATTCACACTAGACCACAAGACAACTTCTACTGCCACTGAGTTGGTTGCCATACGGGAGGCGATTCGCTTAGTCTCCCGTGAATCACCTCAAGCTTGGACCCTGTTTTGTGATTCCAAGCCAGCACTCCAGGTCCTCAACGGAGTTATGAGGCAAGGACCTTATTATGCCCTTGCTGCGGAAGTACTCGAATTATGCTCATTGGCACTGCAACAAGGACATGTCCTCACCATTCAGTGGGTACCAGGCCATTGCGGGCTAGCTGGTAACGACTGGGCTGACCAGGAGGCAAAGAAGGTTTCTGCAAATGCAGATGTTGTACGTCTGCCCTTCGCAAGGACGGACACGACCGCCCTTCTGTTTACCATTCTCCGCCACGCCTCGGCGAATCACTGGTCCCACCCTGACAATCGTCATAGAAGATTACACCGCCTGGACCCCGACTGCAAGTTTCGGTTACCTCCTGGTATTCAGCGAAACTACGCCACGCTATTTCAGAGAGTGGCAGGTAACGGAAGTGTAGGCGGGCAAGTTGTTTTGTCGTATGCGCCGAGTGCGCGACCATGTACACTAGCTCCTGCGGCCGCGATGGCCCGCTCGGTAGGTTTTAGTTTCCCTGCTATACCATACCGCTGTCTCACTCGCTTCCGGCAACCGTTGTCGTCAAGCGAAATGTCATTAAATGGCACGAAGAATGAAATGCGTTTTTCAATTGGTAATTTCTCGGCAATTAAAGCATCTTTCACCACCCAATCAACGCTGAGAGGGCTTCGGGGCAGTCGAATTTGCGTGTGAGCCCAACTTGCTATTCGCCTTCAGTGTCCCTTTAACTTTCTGCGGGCAGCGACGTCCCTTGACTTTTATGCCCGTGCCTACAATCACCTTCTTTGTTGCGTCCGGGCCACTGAAGGTCACGGACCAAGGGTGGTTGATCTGGTGCGCTCCCAAGGAAGGCCACCACCTCGGGGAGCGTACTAAGCTGAGCCAGGGCGTCCCTGAAGTCTTCGACGCGGTACGGTCTTCTTCTCACGTCAGCATGTAAAAAAATGTATTCAAGATTATTCCTCCGGTGAGCAGTGTAGGTAGAATAAGCTGGTGATCCTTATCCTCGTTTCCTTCAACCCTGTATCCGCGGCCAGCAAGGGCCGCTATCGCCGATCCGCTGGAGCTCATGATTACACAACCGTTCACGCCAGTGTCACTGAGTGGAATGCTCCATTTCGATAGGGTCGAGGCGAACGCCAAGTAGCAGGTACCGATTCATGCCCTACACCCCAAACCTAAACGTTAGTCCTACGGAGTGCACATACAAGAGTTTCTGTGCGTATTCTAGAAAAGTGATGCGTACCTCCAGATTAGCACGTACTCGGGATTGACCAACCAAATAGTCCATCACGATAAAGCTTTACGTTCAACCATCACCGTCGTTAGGCGGAGGGGTGCATAATTTTTCGTTCCGTTTTGTACGAGTCTTTGCCATAATACACTATATCGGTGTGTTTTTACAGTTTATTATTTTTTCAGATTTTCTCCTGGACCTCTTAATAAGTAGTAGTAGTAGGAAACTTTAAATAAAGTAGGAAAGAACTGTGTGTGATGAATGGACCAGAAGCACTACAATAAAGAATAGTGTAGGGAGGCCATACGTCAGTCGACAGAGAGTGAGTGAAAAATTTTATTAAACGAGAGGCCATGAAGCCCGGGAGGGGAGCAAGGATGAGGGGAAAAGGGGAAGGTCACAGCTCACACAATGAACACAGTTGCAGTCTTGGGGTTCTAACCACAAAATTTGGGTCCTAATCACATTAAAGTCACTCAGTGGCACCAACATGCACAGTTCACACTAAAATGCACTGTTCACACTGTAGACAATGCGGTTCACACTGTAAACAGTGGACGTTGCAGACAGTTCCCACTGTAGGCAGAATGGGGAAGTCAATCAGACTGTTACGCCTATTTGTAAACACCGTTTTCAAGGGCGTACTGGGTGATTGCTTTTAGCGTGGTGAGATTGTCACGGACCCGACTAATATGTTCCTGTTCAGTCGCAGGGTTGGGACCTAGATTTAAAAGCTGGTGACGATTACCGTTGAATAATGGACAAAGCCAAATTAAGTGATTAAGATTTGGTGTGCCTTCATGACTACAGTGGGGGCATTGGCGCAATTCGGATCCTGCTGGAGCTGTTCACTTATGAATAATGAGGGGAGAGGAGGGGGGTTTACGCTGCGTTTGCATACACTTTATTGGCGAATACTTCCCATGGACGCAAGAAGCGCTTTAGAGGGGCAAGGATTTCAACCGTAGTTTCTGCCTGTAAGCGCTTGCTGCTTCCCTTTTTGAGGTGGCGAAGCTGGAGTTGTCAGTCTGCTTGGAGAGGGGGGACGGGCGTGGCGGGCACCGCTGGAGGTGATTGTAGCCTCCCCCTGGCAGCGTCGTGTGACATACGGTTGCCTTCTGCGCCTGTAGTATGTCCTGGAGTCCAAACAATGCGAACTTTAAAGCCTTCAATTTGTAGATCTCTTATCATGGCAAGGACGTTGGTTGCCGTATTGTTCGGTGAAAACGGACGATTCAACTCTCGGACAGGAACATTGGAATCCGTGATAATGCGAAATTTCTTCGTGGGTAGATCGCCGGAATTGTCATAAATTTGCCGCGCGGCTCCCGGAATTCCTAGAAATTCTACCACTTCTACGAGGCGGTATGTGTTAGATATGTACCTGGATTCATTCAATTCCGGCAGATCCGCAGACGTCCAGGCAATGATCGCCGTCGTTCCATTCAGGGCCGCGTCGGCGTAGATGTCAGCTTCGTCGCCTGCCTTGTCATCTGCGAGAAGTGCGAATGTATTGTTCACGTACTTTTCTTTTGTCCCGGCGGATCGGGCGTCGACGTAGAATTCCGATGTGTGGGCGTTCCCATGGAGGGAATGCTGTCGGCAAATCGGTGCTGTTAGAGGTACTATTTAGGTGGTCCCATTTTTGGAGTCTTTTTTCTTGTGGCGAATGGTCCAGATGATATTGGAAGTGTAATATTGTCTCTTCGAGGAAGTTAGTAAGAGGCGGAAGGGGACCTGCTCCGTGCAGAGTATCTACCCTGGTGAAGGTGGGGAGGCCACTGATCGCACGGAGAAGGTGCCCATTTGTTTGGTGGAGAGCATTTACATGTGAATTTCGTAATATATATATATAGGATAAACCGGAAAGCGCCCTTGTGCCACGGCACGGGCGAGCATGGTGCGGGCTACTTGGTGCGCCCCGCCATATTTATTTGATATCCGTGTAACTAGGCGTAAGGCGGAACGCCAGGTATTCCTAAGTGGGGCTATCCCCTATTCTGGGCTATTACAGCTGCTGACGGGAACGCCCAGCAGTCGAATGGTGCCATGGTGGGATTCGAGTAGCGTATTCCCCAATTGAAGTGAGATCATTTGTTCCTTATTTGTGCCACGTTTACCATCGACGCTGAGCAGTTCTGTCTTGGTTGGGGATAGCTGTAGCCGGAACTGGGACAGCGTATGTTCCAAACTTAAGACTGCTGCCTGCAACTCTGTTTGCATAGTTTCTTTGGAGTTGTAATCCTGGGCTTCTGTCCATACCACAATATCGTCCGCATAAAGCGCGAATCGGGCGGCGGTCTCCCGCTCAATAGTTCGGGCCACACGGTTAATTGCCAGATTGAAGAGGAGAGGAGCCTAAATGGACCTCTGTGGGGCTCCTCTATCGAGGTAGAACGTTGTGGGCTGGGGTCCTTGAAGGTTGAGACCGATCGGCAGATACTGAAGAAAGCCGCGTACCCTGGAATGGGCCTTTTGGCTCAGGAACGCGAGGGAAAGCTATTGAAGGATACCTGACTGGTTGACATTATCAAATGCCTTGTGTATGTCTAAGGCATTGCGCTAGGTTCGATTAACAACTCGCCAGTCTCTTAGGCCGCGCTTATCGATACGAGTCCCAGACGTTTCTCTAGTATCGCTTATTGGTCTCTCGCCAAAGCTTATTTTTACACAAAATTTAATGTGGTTAACGTAACTCTAAATAAACCAAGCTTGGGTGTTCACCTGAACTTCAAAGTCCGCCTTTCCAATTAAATGCTGCTGTTGAAAGCGTCAGCCCACGTAACTTGGCGCTACGACGTAACGTACGAAATTATGTCATTACATGGAATGGGGCAGTGCAATATGGTGTATGATGGGCCTAACACACTGAAGGAGAAACTTATTCGCAATCTGGCAGCACGGCTCCGAAGTATTGTCTGTATTCGCTGTGCTTCGTAGCGGCTAAGAGATAGTTTGGTATTTTTTAGCAGATTTTATTGTCGAAGACGAGAACAGTATTAATATATTATTGTAGGCTCACTGCTGTTTTCTCTTAGAATATAATTGGTAAATAATAGCATGCGGGAACGGACTCCCAAAATGCGACAAAATACGCTTATTACGGAGACACAAAAATAAGGCAAAAAAGGGCGTTTGTCATATAAACTAGCACAGGAAATAACCCGGAAAATTTAAAAAGAAATTTACCTCGCAAATATCCCGCCGGTGTAGCGGAAAGTTCATTCCATGACACACTGTAATAAAACATTGCGCATGGAAGGCTTATAAAAAGAAGTCATCTTTTAACAAAATTAAAAAAAAAGAAGACCTGTGTTCTTTTTTTTTTCGAAATAAGAAAGCAACTGTACAAAACACGCATACGGGTAGGCCCAGCGTACTTTCGCTTATGTGACTTTCTTTACACCTCCCTTGGACCTTTCTTGGCTGACTGATTTTCGGATGATCGCTCCTACGCGGCGTGCGGTTTCTCATTAAGCACTGCCGTTATATTTATTTAGTTCTCTTTCTTGCGGTCAATTGGTCCGCATAAAGAAGAACGAAACTTAAAAAAAAATACCGGCCAAGAAAAGGATCATGCTGGCGGGAATGCTAAGGCAGCTTTTTAAGAGAAGTGAATTACAAGACCAACACAAAAATCCCATGTCGGCTGCTGCTTTCCCTGCTTTCATTTCCTCCACCCTGCCCGAAAAAACAGGAAGAGGGGAGTCCTTCTGATTATCTCCTAGCCATAATAAGTCGTTGCTCTCTATCTGCCTCCCACCCATACTCCCTTCCCTCAATCCTTAGTTGAAATACTTGTCCTCGCTGGAGAAGCATAGTAGGTTCAAAAGGCTACCTTCGTATTCTTCTTTAACTCCACACCATTATCATAATCGCCTTCGGAAGGACGTCCGCGTCAAAGTAAGGTCTTTCGCTCCTGGAGTCAGGTTGGAGCGAGGTGAGAACATTGTAGGTGAGAGATCGTTTTCAATCCACATCCGGAGTTCATAATGACGCAGTACACGTCATAAGGGATTGCCCTAGATTTGCTGATGACAAACGATCAGCCTTAGGCGACGCCAGCATCTCGCCGCCACTAAGTATTGCGGATGGTACACTGCGTAACTTGTCAGCGGCGCCTCTTCTCCACCCTGAAGTATATTACTCGAGTCCTATATCTCCTTTCATCTTTTCTCTTTTTTTCCCATTCCTTCTTTATACATTCTCCGGCTGACACAAAACAAAATATGCTAGCGCACGGCATAGTGTTTCACCCCACAATAAATGCATTTTACCACCACCACCAAGTATTCGCTGAGCGAAAAACAAAGTTTCAATCTCCACCCGGGTTCCTGGGTGCTGGCCATAACCTTGAATGTTCTTTTGTTGCATCTTCATTCTGACCCGCGGGTAGAATTACTTTATTGATAAAAAAAAAACGGCGCAAGCTCTGATTCTCAGGTCGAAAGAAAAAGCACCGCCCAGGAAGGATAATGAAATGCCTTTGTAGGCAGAGGAAAGGAAAACGGCGAACTAATATTGTGTGAGGTAAAACACAGCAATACCTGAAGCACAATGATTTTTTCAAGACGCAGAGACAAAGTGTACTTGCTTATTTCATTTACTCTATCTCAATTTGTTATTTGCTTGAGCAGTTTCGAACTGAAGTCTTCCCGGCACAAGTTCAGTTTTAGTCTGAATGATCCAAGTGTCGCAAGAGAGGGCTTCTTTCATCGTGGCAAACGTAATTTTTCTGTTTAAGTATAGACAGTGCGTTGGCGAGAACAAAATCTCTGAAAAAATACCTATGTTTTAGTAAAGTTGTAGTTCATATGGCTAAAGGAATATTGCTTAGGGGACAACTGAGAGCTCTTGTTCGTGATAGTTTTTCAAAGTAGACACTTTAATACAATACCAATGACGTGTATAGAATCCTCTATGCAGCACTGTAAGCCGAACTGAATCAGCGCGTTGCTATAAATAAAAACACAAGCCGTTTGAACAGACGAAGAACCAACCATTACCCACAGAATACAATATGGTTTGCTGTGGTTTCTTCGCTCTTCTCCTCTGTGTTACAGGCTGCATGCAGCTTAGCCGAGGCAGTAGACAAGCTTCTAGGGACCGCGAGCTCAAGATGGCAATCTTAAAATACGCCTATGAGCAGAGGGTCAAGAACGTTGCTAATCATTAATGGGGCCGCCCAATTAAAATCACCGGGGAGGAGAGACGTTGTTGTGGGGCAATAGAAAAGAAGGAAAATAAAAGGGCCCCGCAGAGGACAGTCCGCAGAACTTGGCAAGAACCTTTTTCGGTCAATTTATTCCGTTGCTCGAGTGCTGCGCCGGCGGGTGCACTTATTGAGCACTGCTGGCCGTCCGGCGGCCCGGCCAGCTCTGCATGATGCCGATCTCTCGAGGGTGTCCGGCGGCCGGTCACGGCGGTGTGCCTTGCGGACGCAGATGACGGCGGGCTCTTCGTCGCCGCTCGGGCCCGAGGAGGCTTGTTTCGCGAATAAACAGCGCCCAAACATACCCCGAGGGGATCCGGCGGGCGGAGGGAGTCGTTCGAGCGAGACGGACGAATCTATACGTGTCGTCATCGCTGCTGGCTTCCTTTTTTCTCGGGTCGGAGCGAGCCAGTCTCGAGGAGGCGCGACAGCAGGCTTCGTTGGACTGCCATTGTCTTGGCCGTGTCTGCCTGCGAGTGAAAAGCGTCGCCGCGTGCGTAATTGGTGGGGCCCTGTAATTGCCAGCGGCCGTTAACGACGGGGCATCGACTGGCAGCGCGCACTTCCGGGAGGACACGGCGCGTCGAAAGGCACCCTGCCCTGCGAAGGCGGGCCGGCCCTGCAAAATCAATGCTTCCAATGACCACCCTTGCTTCCGCGGCGTACAACCTAAGAAAGAATTGCAGCTCAGAAGAGGGCTGTTAGTGGCTGCTCGGGGCGCTGGAGCGAACTGCGATAACTACGTGGCGGCCGCCTTCATGCCGTCATACGGTCCCGGCAAAAGAAAGATAGCGGTGAGGCCTTTAAAAGCGCATTCGTATTACCTCCGGTACAGCGCACTGACATGGCTGCCCTGCGCGAACCTTGGAAGAGAATGAAAAAAAGCCGTGTCACGACTGGCCCGCCGTGTGAAAAGAAGGGCGGCAGCCAAGAAATACAAAAGTCCCTGCACCGACCGCAGGAAAGCGATGCGTTCACGCCGCGCACATCTGCAGGCCGTTAGGGAGCGGGTCCGAACCGAGTCTGTACGGGATGGTAACCGCTCAAGGCGCTCGAACTACGCTAGTTCCGAGATCTTCTGCCAGTTAAAGAAGACCTATGTCATGCAGGCTTCGAAAAGAAAAACACTTGCGCGCCCTTGCACTGTAAACGCTTTTGATTAATTCAGTCGTCATCGTCATCGTCGTCGTCACCACCAGCACGAGCACCAGCACCAGCACCACCACCACCACCACCACCACCACCACCACCACCATCATCATCATCATCATCATCATCATCATCATCATCATCATCATGCACCTATTTAATTATAGTGCCGTACTAAGGCCTCTCCAATCGACCTCCAGCCTGTTCTGTCCTGTGCTGCCCGAGTCCATTCTTTGCCTCCGACTGTTCTTGTTTCGTCCCTCCATCGAGTCAGGTGTCTTTCCTTTCCTTTCATGTAGATCCTTCCCTCTGTAGCCATTCTGTTTCCCTCGTGGTCCACCTGTTATTCTTTCGTCCCACTACATGGCCAGCCCAAGTCTTGGCTTGAGTATCTCTTCGAAGTTGTTCACTTGATCCAGGAAACTCGTTTCCTTTCCCTAAGCGTTACTCCTATCATTCTTCGTTCCATGACCCTTTGACCCTAAGTTTCCTTTACAGCTGCTTATTAAGGCGCCAAATGTTCGACCCATACGTCATCACTGGCAGTACGCAGTGTTTGTATGCTAATCTTTAGAGGTAGCCGACTTTTCATTAACTGGGGGTGCTTTCCGTAATCTTGCCTTCTTTCAGTCAAGCATCCTAAATAGCACCTACAGACATGATGTGAACAATTTCTGCAGGATGGTATCCCCCTGACGTGCTCCCCTTCTAATCGGGAACTTATTGGTTTTCTTGAGGAGGGTTGTCCTGCCCGTACATCATATGTCGTCTGAAGGTTTTATGTAATATGTAAGTCTCCTGTATTTCCTATCTTCTAATGCTCTACAGCGGTGGTGTCTACTGAATCGAACGCAATTTCATAGCCTATAAATGCTATGTAGAAGAGTTGAGTATACTCTGCGTATTTTTCTATTGCTTGAATAATGACATTGATGCGATTTATCCTTGAGTTTCCTTTTCTAACCCCCCCCCCCCCCCTTCGTTCCCTTGGTTGTTGGAAATCTAAGCTGTCGTTTCTGCAGTTATCTGTTACCTTAGTAAACAGTTCGAATACAACCGAGAATAGGGTGATGGGTTTGCAATTCTTAAAGGGACAGACAACCAATTTTTGTCGAGTATATATTCTCTATCCCAAGGAAAGGGCATCATTTAACGCACCTTGACGAGAAACGGTTTTGCTGATAACGCCCTAGAACTTTTTAAATCGAAATTTTTAGATCTACGAGCCGTATGTGTCCCTCCCAAAAATAATGCTGGCAACCATGACATAGAGTAGCTCGGCAACATACTTTTGTCTGTATGCAAAATTAAAAAAAAAACGATATTTAAAAACTTGCCCCCAGCTAAAAAAGTTTGAATCGCAGACTTTGCTCTTCCTTTATGTGTTTTTTTTTTAATGCAACGGTCTATTGTGAAAGAATGTGCCATCTGTTGGGATAGACGATAGGTAGAATCTGGCTTCGCGCTGTTACGTATGGGCCCGCCGACGGGCTTTCTTTCAGCACTACTCGGCTGTGCGGCGAAGCCACTACGTGCGCATTCCAAACAAGCCCCACCGTGTCGGTGACTCATGTTTTCACGTTTCGATAAGCTTGGGTCAGACGCCTCGCTTTCGGCGCGCTTCAAGCTCCGGCGGTTGCCAGCGACACGTCGGGACGCGCCCAAGGACACAGAGGCCCCGTGATCGCAGCGGAGTTTTCCTCTCTCCCCTCTCTCGGACTCAACGTGCGCTGATGCTACCGACTGCTCACGAACTCTGGAAAGAGCGTTGTGTGTGTCTGTGACGTTCGTGGCGTGTGCACATTCTAGAGGGAACGCTGTTTGACCATTGCCGTTTTTGGGTATAGAGCCGCCCAAGCGCTGTAGATCCATTCCTGTTTGAGCAGTGAATCAATGCTGTCACTCTGCTCGAGTCCTGTACTGTTACCTCGCTCGTAGGGGCATTGTTCTTTGGCTTCGGCTCACCTCTCGCTAAAGAAGTAAACAGTTACGTTAGCCTATGGCTTCTGGACTTCACGGCTGCAACAGTGACTGGCCGGTCTTCACACCACGCTACCACACGTATGTCGGAGGCGACGGAGCTCGGCTCGGGTCGGCCCACCCGGTCGCAACAGCGCATACGACAAAACAACTTGTCCACCCCACACTTCCGTTACCTGCCACTCACTGTGCGTCAACCTTGGTGCCGCACTGGACGTGAGTAAAAAATGTGAATGTGCTGCGCGGCCTTTTACTTTACCTACAAAACCTCTAGTGGACAACGCAACCGCAGCGAGAACGACGGCAGGAACACTATTCAAATTTGAATTCTCGGTATGGGTAGGCCGGTTTTAAGGGTCGAACACATGAGCGGAAAAGGGCGCGTACCGGCACGCGTCTCCGCCCCGAGAAGCGGTTTCGCTGTCGGTAGGGTGCCTCGATGAGCTCCCTCTCCGGGCGCGCATCGAGGCACCCTAGCTGCCGGATGACCCGCCGCTCCCACGCGCATCCAATCTGCTAGATATTTTGCCGCGCCGCGTCGGAAACCGGATTGCGCAGACGCTCGTGTCTCCCGCTGTATTCGCTTCGATGCACTCGGCATTAAGGTCCCTAAAATTGGCGCCATCTGTTAGTTTAACTTGTGACGGCGTGCAACGCTAAATGTTTTCCGTGGCGATATGGTAACGCTTATTGCGCCATCTCTCGAATGTTTTGCGAAGCGAGTTGCCTATTACCCATCTGCCAGAAGTGTGCCTCGAGCTTTTAAGAGCACCCCAAGCACTACAACAAACGCCTTGGCACCAGTATGGAATGAAAAACGTGCATAGCACGACACAAATATTTTATTAAAATACGCACCTAAGTGGAAGCATAGCCTGGCATAGCATCACACAACGCACTGAATCAAAAGATCCGGTTTGACCCACACACTTTATTCAACTTCGAGAAAATCACGAAATGGTTTCGAACAAACACATCGTCGCGGCATATACGTTTTGAGGCCGAAGAAGCGCGAAAGTAACAGGCGATCGCCTGCATCCTGTTCGTCATAAGGGTAGCAGTGTGACGGCTCGTGTTCGCCGAAAAGATTTCAGCGGGTGGTTGGCCTACAGAAACTGTGCATGGTGCCATACTGGTACGGTGTCATCCGGCCTGAGCCACCGCGGTGTGACCGCGGCGAACGTCAGGGCCTTCCTACAAGCCCGTGCCGCACCACGCCGAAGCAGCCCAGCGACGCCCAGCCGTAAGCGAGATCGAGCCAGTTGATCCTACTAAATATTATGCAAAATCTTCCATGTGTTTGTGCCTCCATCTTCTCATGCCCAGTGTGGACCCAGGGTCACGTTGAGAATCGCCGACCATCACAGCAGTCGCTTCTTGCGATTTACGGGGGCGAACAAGTCACTTCACTACGGTGCAAGCCGAGAAGGTTTTAAACAAAAAAACTCCCGCACATTCTACTTACCCGTTGCGTGGTTGAATAGCCGTTAGTGATAATTCCAACATAGTAAGCACAGTTCCACCTGTAGGAGCACGCCGTCGAATTTAATCGCGAAGCGAACGCTACCGCAACATACCCACAGCTACCTTCGGCCGCCGCCGCCCTTGGAGCAAAAATTCGTTCGAGCAGACAGCGCGACGCGAGGGAGCAAAACACTTCTTCTATCAGACACAAATTACTGTCCACAGCAGAGCGGAACAGTGGAAGGCCGACGCGCTACTTGCCGCCATGATGTAATCAAGGAGATATACGCATGTGACTACGCTGAACCTGCAATAACCATCGCAACCGCCGCCGGCGCCGTGGCTTCGCAGCTTGCGAATGTTGGCGCGGCTTGAATTATGCTTGTACATTTATAATTTTTTATGGTTCATGAAAGGTAACGTGCAAGAAAGATTTTATGCGTTTCTTTGATAGCTTGTCTGCGTGGTTCTCGTTCTGTTGGTTGCCACACGTGACTTTTGGCGCATCCACTCAGTCGCCGTTGACGTCCTCTCTGCTTGGCGACTGATAGCTTCAGTTTTACTGCGAAGCAGTATATGTTTACCACAATTTTCATTCCGGTGAAGCCGATTTACTCAGCGCCTCTCCGGGGCGTCTCCTCGCCACCTCCGACCCATATTTCACAGCTTTGATTCCCCTCGCCACCAACGACGCCTCTTCCACAAGTTGTGCAATCAGGTGACAACGGCTGTTGAGCCGTTATCAGGTGATTGCGGAGAATCAACAGAAGCGGGCATGGGCGTACAAACGACCGAAAGCCGCCGCTGCCGAGCAAGCAGCCGCCGCCGTTGCTCGAATCCCGCCCGGTTGAAGAGCTACTTGGCCGTTTGGAACGCCGGCGTGAGCCCATAATTTTAAGTGCGAATGCACTTTAAGCGACCCCAAACCATCCACCGCCGCCGGCGGCGGCGGCGTCCGCAGTGCTCCTCTATATTTAAAAAAGAAACAGCATCCGGCGCCAGGTTTCGATCCGAAGACTTTGCGGCCGCAGCGCGACGCTCTACCGACCAAGCCACGGACGCGACGCTGATATCAGTGTTAGTGACGCGCCTTATATCTTTAACGCATTCAAACTACGTCGTCAGCGGCGTGCGTTGGCGACTCAGCGGCGTTATAGCGGCTTGATAACTGCGTGGTGTACACGTGATACTACAAACCCGATGGAAGAGATGGAAGAGAAGGCGGCGAGGCGGTGGGCTGCGGGGGCCGAGCGCAAGCGCCGCAAGCGGGCCGACAACCGTGCATTCGCACTTTCACATTCTCCCCCTCGGGGAAATGCGGGGGAATTTTATTTGTTCAGCTTGAAAGGCTTTGCGAGCGACATTTTCCCCGTTGTATATCTCGCCTAACTATGCGCCCCTCACCTTTTGCCGGTTTGTATGTGTAAGGTCTGGGGCGGAAGGAGGGCGGCGTGCGCGCACAGCTGGGATTAACGCCGCTACCGACAAATGCCCGTTGTGCTGGTGGGAGATTTAAACGTGGAAGTCTTATGGCTCAAAGCGCCTTGACCGCTGTCGTCGGTAATCGAGTGGTTTGGGTCTGGGTTGGTATGTAGACAGTCAGTGATATGCCTACAACGGGAGAGGTAAACGGAGAGGGACATGTTTATCCGCCCACAGTAAACTTTTATACACCATTTTAGGTAAAAAGGGTGTAGCATAAGTGAAAAAAAGGGTGTTGGGAGGCCTTTGCACCCTTTTTCTTTAATCTCAACACCCTTTACCTAGCTCAACACCCTTTTTGTGTGAAAAAAAATGGTGTTGATCAACTTCAACACCCTTGGCATTTCTTAGGGTGTTGAAAGGGTGTGGAAAAGGTGTTCAGCTGTTCAATGAATAAGGCCATGCTTGGATGCAGCATAGCAGTGTAAAGAAAAAGAAGAAATTTTGAAACTCAAAAGAAAAAAAATAATTGCTCGTATGCAACGATCACCCGTTTCCATATGCGGTGCACCTCACGCCCCGAGTTTAGCTTTGGCCCGTGTAACACCAATTTGAACCTTAAAAATTAAAGACTATAGTCGTGTGGCGAAAAGGGTGTTTACCGACTGCAACACGCTTGGCTTTCTGTAGTGTGTTAAAACGGTATGAAATAGGTGTTCAGTTGCAAAAAAAAGAACAGCGGAGCTGGGGGTCGACCTAGTTTCTTCTAGTGTTGCTAAGTTTTGTTATGTTTGCTAAGCTTTGTAATGTTCTTGCTAAGCTAAGACGACCGCTGAGGGGTGAAACCAAGTTTAACCGGATTTTACAAGGCTGTTCCAGTTCGTCAAAAAAGCCCCTACTGCCAGGGGATCCAAGGGGGAAACAAGCTAGCTCGGCCCCGAGCTATGCTGTTTCTCCAGCCCTGCACCACTATTGCAAGCTGCGCCTTTTTTTTTTTTTTTGCTTTTTAGAATCCAAAAAAGACTAGTACCTTTGAAATGGTATAGTAAGAGGAGCGCACACGCATACGTCTCTTGTGCTCACACTCTAATAAGCTCGAAAGCCGACTTCACTGTTATAATACCCTATCTGCGGTGGTGCACCCTTTACAGGGGCCGCAGTTCTTTTTCTTTGTATTTTTTTTCTAACGCCACCGAAACTAGCTCAAGCTTAAACACTTCACTGGTAATAAATTACGCCAATTCATATTGCCTTAAACATCGTGAGGTACAATAAACCCCCCGCTTGTAGAAAATGTTCAGTCCACCCGTGTAAACAGGTACAAAATGCCTCCAAAGTTGGAGGTCTCTTCACCTTTTTTCTTAGTTGGCGGTCTTTTTTTACACCCTTTTTCTTACACCCTTTTTCTTCACGCCCTTTTTCTTAGTTTTGAACACCCTCATTTGTAACTTTTCACCCTTCGGGAAAAAGGATGTTGAAATAATGAACACCCTTTCTGAAGAGAGTTGAGGTGGAGCTAGGGAAAGATTTGTTTGGTATTTAATAAAACTATATAAGTTATGGAACACAAAATCTACCTCGTGATTAAAAAGTTTTTGCAAATCCGCGTTTTTATTTGTATATTATCATAGTAAAATCCATAGTTCTAAAAATAGCCCTAAAATATCTGTTTTTTGCGACAAGCCCACCGACTCGATCGGGGGGCTTTTCTTTGCTGGATATAAAAGCAAGAAGAGCAGATCTGTTACTAAGTGAGTATGCACTTCGTGTGCCGCTTGCATCCCTGTGGTTTCCTTGCTCAATTCATTTGTGCTCCAAGTGTAACTTGTGCGTATTGACTGTTTGTGTGGAATGCTGCGCGCTCTGCCTATTCACATTGCCAAGCAACACCCGTTTCATCCGTACACCTTTTTTTTCGCCAGAACACCTTTTAAAGGGATTCTCCATCGGACAAGATTCTTACACCCTTTTCGGCCAAAAAAGGGTGTAAGAACGTTTAGTGTGTAGAATAAAGCTCGAGGCCTTCCTGGTTTTAACTCGCTATGGCCCGAACGCATGTCTTTCGCTTGTAGGAGGAAGAGCAGGAATTGAAGGAAAGTCGGCCCGAGCAGAAGCCCGAATGGACACGGGCACTACGGAACGCCGCTACCACCGATACTGTCGCCTGAGGCTCCAGCTTGTCTAGTTACTGCGAATCCCTCCAGGTTGAAGAGCAACTCGCCTGCTGGTAACGCCGACGTGATTTAATGTTATTTGTTCAGCGTAAAGAGATTTCAAAGCGCCATTTTCGACGGTGTCTTTCACTTCTAAGCACGCACACTATCCGGTTGCGGGTTTATGCGTGCACGGGTTGGGAGTACAGGCAGGGGTTGGGGCGTGCACGCGCAGCTATAGGTTTCATGCCCTTTCTGATGACATGTCTGTTGTGCTGGCGAGAAATTTAAATGCGGACGTCAAACGGCCCAATCTGACCTGTCCGATGTCCTCAGTGGTTGAGCACATTGGGTTGGTGTGTTGCACAAACGACCCGGGAGGGAAACAGACAGCTCTATGTTTGTCCGCTAGAATAAAGATCGGGTCATTTCAAATTTAATTCAGTTAATTGGTTAAAAATAATGCTCAATCGCAAATCACAAACAAACTTGTTATGTTTCCGTGGACTGCGTCCAGCTTCGCAGATTATCCTTCTTCACAAAGTTTCAGGGCCCTAATTATTTTATTATTTCCGCGATTATTGTGAAGCTACTGACGCAGAGATTGGTACATTCGTTTTCTGTGGATGCCAATCTATGTATTTAGACCAACTTCGGTTTTGTCTTCAGTGTCATTTAAGCTTCCTCCACTCTTCAGCGTTTCCTCAATCACTTCCGTACTGTAGCCACAAACGTCATTAGCTTTCCACTTGATATTCAATTTCATCCACCGTTCTCGACAGTTTCGTGTTCATGCATTTCGCAATAGCCTTCTTCGTTTTCTGATTTAGTTTACAGTCCTTGCATAAGTTCTGCTTCTCCTACACTTATGGTAACTATAGTGAGGGGAAATGAATCTGTGTTCCTTCTTTTTCCCCTACAAATACGTCGAATGACGGTATAGTTTCGCTCCTGTCACGTAAATAAATCCCTATCCTTATATTCAGTTGCCCATTTCGTATTTCGCAGACTATCCAGGCATTCGGCTTTAGTTGCAAATTGCTGCCTTAGTGGAAACCAGGGTGACAGCAGGGCAACGCCATCTTGGCTGTGTGACACGAATAGCATGAAGGAGTTCCAAACAAGAGCAATCGTGTGTAATACATGCATCCTCTGATTGCGGGACCAGGTCTAAACCATTTTGCCTGCCAAACCGTGATGGTTATTTCCATCCTTTTTACGTCCTTCCTCTGACGTTATCACTCAGTCTTTAGGGCAGATATTGTTGCACTGCTTTGGGACCTGTGAGGCCATAATTAAGAAATGACTGAAATAGCTCTGTTGGGAGAGCTTTAAACTGAACGTTTAAAGGCCCCTGGTTTGGTCCCAAACTTCCTGGCGTGTGTTTTTTTCTCAACGCGTTTAGTTTTATTTCATTTGTTCAGTGATAAAGCAATCATCATGCAAACACGTAGTGTACTTAAAGGGGGGCGGGGGGGGGGGGTGGAGAAACTGTTCAGAAAGTGTCATCCTCACCTCACTTGTTCGGAAACAAAGCAATCCTCATGAAAACACGCACTGGTACTTAAACTATAGAGGATAAAAAAAACACGTAGAAATAACAAAAAAGCGCGCGCCGAAACCCAGGAACGAACCAGGGACCTGTAGATCTTCAGTCCAACGTTCTCCTAATTGAGCTATTTCGGCGGTATTGCCATTCATGTAACCGCAACAGGGTTACTTACATGAATGATTATATTCAGCCTATGGAGATAAGACCCAGCAGCCTGAACATTTATTCATGGAAATAAACATAGTTCTGTTACCGAAAAGTAATCCCCCCGAAATAATCTTTCTCCCCATCCACCCGTCCATCCATCCATCGGTCCATCCATCCGTCCGTCCGTATCTCTCTCTCTCTCTCTCTCTCTCTCTCTCTCTCTCTCTCTCTCTCTCTCTCTCTCTCTCTCTCTCTCTCTCTCTCTCTCTCTCTGCGCACGTGTACGCAGGCGCATGCACGCGCACACACAAGCACAACACACACGCAAGCATGCAAAAAGGAAGGAAGGAAGGAAGAATGTAGAAGAAAGGCAGGAAAGTTAACCTGGCTACAGCCTAGTTTGCTATCCTGCACGTGGGAAAGGGTAAAAGAGAGAGGAAAAAAAGAGGAAAAGTTGGACCAGACACGTATGCCCAGCACCTGAGGCACTGACAGTGATTGACACTGGAGGCTCTCAGTCTATAGCCTAGTGTTCAAGTTCGTCGCCCGTAGAAGACGTAATAGTTCCTTAGTCGCCTTCTGAGCGGATGACTGAGAAGGCCAGTGACACAGAATCTTCTCCTCCGAAAATGGCCGCCGAGAGTCTAAGTTCCTCAGTGCTGATGACAGCTGCTTCCTTGCAGGCGAGTAGCGTGGGCACTCGCATAAAACGTGGCGTATCGTCTCCGATGTGCCGCACGTTTCGCACTCCGCCCTTGCTGCCATTCCTATTAAGTACGACTAAGCATTTGTGAATGCCACCCCCAGCCAGAGACGGCAAAGAAGAGTTGCGTCAGACCGTGGGAGGCCTAGTGGAAGGGGACGTTGCAGGTGCGGGTCAAAGGCACCAATGCGTGCACATGTGAAATCTTCTGGAGAGCATTGGGAGATAGCTGTTTCCCGGGCAAGAATGCGGAGGGCCCTAGCTGCGTCCGTCCTAGACAATGGGATGAGTACAGTTGTCGCTGTTTGATGCGCCAGCCGGGCGGCACGTCCGCACTTTCGTTGCCGACAATGCCGCAGTGGCTAGGAAGCCACTGTAGGGTGACATCATGACCCGCCTGAGCAGCATGATCGTACACCATTCTTATTTCTGTCAGGAGCTGTTCGTGAGGTCCCCGGCACAGCGCTGACTGGAGTGACTGAAGTGCAGGCTTCTAATCACAGAAGATAGCCCATCTGCGGCACGAACTTTGCTCGATGGTGTGAAGAGCGCTACGGATCGCCGTAAGTTCTGTAGCCATGGATGTTGTAAGATTGGCTATCTTGAATTTGCTGCACAGTGAAAGTTGTGGTATAACAACAGCTCCGGCAGAACCCGACGATGTTACCGAGCCATCAGTGTATACATGGGTTCGGTCACTGTAAGTCTCGTGCATGTACGTCAAAGCGAGCTGTTGCAGGGCCGGAATTGGAAGATCACGTTTTTTTGTCACTCCTGTGATATCTAGGCACACTCGGGGCTGCATCACACACCACAGCGGAACGAGTGGTCTCATCGCCGGCGTGTAGTTCGATGGAATGCTGGTGTTGTGGGCAGCTACTACCCTTGCGAACGACGCCCGGGGACGGGTCGCTGGTATTCCCGCGAGGTGATGATCAGGTAGACGGGAAAGGTGCCTGAGTATTTCAACGTCCACAAAGGTTGCCAAAGGGTGATTTCGAGCCAGGGCAATGGTCGCTGCTGTGGACGTACATCGTGGTAGGCCAAGACAAGTTCGCAGGGCCTGAGCTTGTATACCCTGAAGTGACCGAGTGGTTGTGCGGCACGCTCCAGAAAGGACAGGGGTACTGTATCGCAGACAGCCCAAGCGTTGTAGAGCTGTAACATCGACTTCAGTGGTGTTCCCCACGTCTTGCCGCCGATGAGTTTGAGCACATGCACCACTGCAGAGAGCCTCTTCTTTAGAACGTTAACATGAGCGCTCCAAGAAAGGCCTCTGTCGACAACTATACCGAGAAACTTGTGATTTCTCACATAAGACACCCTTTCACCATTAATATACAAAGGGTATGCATACATAGGCTTTCGTGTAAATGGAAACACGGCGCATTTGCTCCTAGATATTTCCAACCCTTGTCCGTGTAGATATGAGGTCGTCAAGTCTGCGGCATTTTGCAGTCGGGTGCGCACATGCCGACGAGTCACGCCATCTGCCCAAACACATATATCGTCGGCGTATATCGACACGTGAACCCTCCTTGGAAGGCGAGAAATCAGGCCAATTAGTGTAAGGTTGAACAGTGTAGGGCTCAGGACACCTCCTTGGGGGACACCACGGTGAGTATAGTGAGCTGATGTCGGCCCATCTGCAGTCATAACAAAGAATGACCTCTCTGTTAGGTAGTTCCGTATCCACTGGTAGACCCGGCCACCGAGCCCCACAGCCTGCAGTACTTTAAGGATCGCATCGTGCTCCACGTTATAGTAGGCCCCTTTAACGTCGAGGAACAACGCAGCACATATCCGCTTCGCACTTTTCCTCTGCTGCACAAAAGTCACCAAATCAATAACGCAGTCTATGGATGAGCGTCCACGATGGAATCCAGCCATGACATCAGGGTAGACATTGTAACGCTCCAGGAACCACTTCAGACGTGCGAGAATGATTCGCTCCATCAGCTTTCCAACGCAACTTGCAAGTGCAATTGGTCGGTATGCCATTGGATCCAGCATAGATTTTCCGGGCTTCAGGAGCGGAACGAGGCGGCTGGTCTTCCATATTTGAGGAACGGAACCATCACACCATAGGTCGTTGAAATAGTCCAGCAAGGCTTGTCGGGCATCCTTGCCAAGGTGACGGAGAGCAGCATATGTGACTCCATCAGGCCCAGGAGACGAAGATCGCTTGCATGCAGCCAATGCCGCCTGCAGCCTCCAATGCGGCCTGCTCCACTGGCTATCCTCACGCAGAAGTCCTCGGCCACTTCGAGCTCTCGGCGGTTCTGGTGAATAGCCAGGGCCTTCAATTGGGAGCGCTGTTGTACAGGAGTCATTAGCCCTTGCATAGTTTTCCATATCATCGACAAAGGCTTGCGAGGGTCCAGCGTGTCACAAAAAGATTTCCAACGTTGTGCTTGCACTTGGGCAATGCGTCGCTGGATCTTCTTTTGCGTTCGTCTGCAAATTCTCAAATATTCGAGACATTTCGTTCGCCGGTATCTGCGTTCGGCGCGGCGACGAACAGCACGAAGGCGCTCCAGCTCCACGTCAAACTCGGTCACTTTTGGAGACAGCCGGACGGAACGCTTGCAGGCTTGGAGTGTGCTTTCAATGACGGACTCTATATTTTAAAGCTCATCGCTCCGGCAAATTTCGTCCATCCTTGATTGGAATTTCGACCAATTGGTTACCCGAATAACATTAGGATCGAAGGAACTTCGTCATCCATTTATCATTAAATAGGTTGGAATGTGGTCGCTTCCACGAGTTTCTATGTCTGGGAACCACTGTGCACGGGCCGATAAACATCGTGACACAAACGTCAAGTCTAAACAACTGCCGTAGTTCGTTCCACGTAAATAAGTGGGGCTTCCGTCGTTTAGTAGGCACAGCCCATGGTCTGAGGCAAAAGCTACTAAGCTCCGACCTCGCCTGTTGGTGTTTGGGCTTCCCCAAAGCGTGTGGTGTGCATTGAAATCACCGGAAACGCGCAGAAAAACCTGTCGCTGGATGGACCCTCCGGTGCTAGCACATTTATCCAAAAGAAGCCTTTCATGCACTTCCAGCCAACGTTTGTACTTCCAGCTTCCATTCTTTCATTTATATTTTGGCCCAAATCTGTATAAAGCATGGAGTCGGCTGACAAAAAGCATTCGATTAAAAGTATACTAGTGTCCTTTAGCCACACGTTTGAAGTGTGCCTAGTTATTCGCAGAATTAGATTCCTTGCTTAACCTTTAGCTTTTAATGAAGCTTGTATTTATTATTGCACGGGCAATAAAATGCGGCATGTCGGCAAAATTTTCGCGACGCTCTGTTCATTTTCGCGCCGCTTCAATTGTCAACAGAGGGAGCGATAGAGGAGCATATCATGACAAAGCGGAGAGAAAAAGCGAAGAGACCCGCCTATGATATGGAGAGAGCTGCTTTCGCAACACTGATGATGTTGCGATGGAAACAAGTCGATAGGGGGCTCGCCAACCGCATCTGCCTCCACAGGTTTTGTGACTCCCGCCGCCACTGGTTCACGTTCTCGAATCGAGCCTGTAGCCAGTGCGGGCGGCAAAAGAGGAATGAATGGGAACGATGGCGGCGAAATTCGGATACTGCGGTATCCGAATTTCGTTAGCCACGTAGCCAACGAAATGGCCGACAGACAGCCAATGCCGCTGCTAAAGCAATCAAACGAGACCACTGAGACGGTTAGAGCGCTAAGCACTGTTGGCAGGGTGCCTGAGGGGCGTGCGAGAAACGCCGCGTTGCGGCCTCCTGAAGCAGCACCAAGGCGTGCGCATCGGGTCGAGCCTCAGGTTCGCGATGTAAGGGGACGAGATGAACACGTATTCTTTACGATCCACCAATATTTATTTATTTATTTATTTATTTATTTATTTATTTATTTATTTATTTATTTATTTATTTATTTATTTATTTATTTATTTATTTATTTATTTATTTATTTATTTATTTATTTATTTATTTATTTATTTATTTATTTATTTATTTATTTATTTATTTATTTATTTATTTATTTATTTATTTATGCATAAGCAACCGGTTAGGAGGGGCTACAACGGAGACACTCAAACTGTTGACCCAGGCTGTCCTCACGAGCAAAGTGACATATGGGGCACTATGCTTCGACTTCACTAAGGCTCAGTTGCAGCAGCTGGAGGTGCTACATCGGGAGAGCCTTCGAGTCATCACTGGCCTTCCCAAACATGCCAAACTCGAGGAGCTCTACAAGCACGCTCAACTCCCCCCTCTCACAGAAATCATCCGCACCCGCCAGGAAGGCCACGACTTCCGACGAGCATCCACTCTCGCCGGCCGTGCGCTACTCGCGCTACTGCCACAATGCGCGGCACCACAACATCCCATCCCTTTGCCGCTTCCACCATGGGACGACTTCATCGTCGTTAACCCAAAGCCACTCCAGTCACCGGTGCTACGCTTCGCCACTCCAACAAACACAGACGCGCATCTGAAATGACCGAGCGGTTTCCACATATCGCTGTTTATACCGACGCCACTTGGGACCCCACCACGAATACTGCCGGATTAGCGGCCATTCACTCGACATTTCAAGCCGCCTGTCAACAAGAATATCCAACAGCGCCATCGTCTACCCACCTCCACCTCGAAGCGATATTACTGGCTGTCCGACAACTTCAAATTTCTCACTGGCCTACCAACCAGCCTCATGCAACTATCTTCACAGCCAGCCAGGAGGCATTCCGCGCATTGCGCCGGCTGCCTTATCAGAATTCTATCTGTGCGTCCATCAAGATGCTTGCCCGAAGGCTACATTGTACAACAGGACTACAAATTCGGGTAGACTGGGTGCCAGGGCACTGCGTTAACTCCACCAAGGAGGCCGCGCGCGCCCTGGCGAGCGATGTTCTTTCCACCCGCTCCCACCCAGTTTTGCCTCATCACGACCCCAACTTGGACCCCTTTGAAGCCCGTACCACCTACCAGCGATGTGCTAGAGCTCGACTCCGCAGCCACATCCCTGCCAATGACTACCCGCTACCTACAGGACTGCCTCGTGGCCTTCAGGTTCTGATCCACAAGGCTCGTGCTAGGGCGGCGCTTACAGAGGACATCCTTTTCAAGTGGCGTTCTTACATACCAAAAAAAGGGCGGCCACCCGTTCTCCCCGGCGCTACGGCAAGCAATTCACCTCCGCCGGCCATGACACCACCCACGTGCGTCACGTGCTCTTTAGGAGCCACACCGACCATTGAACATCTCCTTTGGACGTGTCCGGGTCTGCACGCAGAGCGCACGTCTTGCAAACACAGCAGCATTACGTGTTTGACGGACTGGCTCTACCCACCCGCAGCCACAGCCAAGCAGGTGTTTGCCTCCTTGTGGGACTTCGCTCTCGCTACTGGCGTTCATCTGAGAATGTAGTTTTCCCAAACTGACACCACCCTCCCCACCCGCCCCCACATAGGCCGAGTCGCCATCCTTGTGCCAATAAAGTTTCATTCATTCATTCATTTATTCGTTTTTGTTGCTGAGAAGCGACAACGCTTAGGGAAGGGATCAATTATGTGACGAGGAAGGTAATGGTCGTAGATAATGGGATCAGGGAAGTAGAATATCTGGGGAGGCTGGGAAATGGTGCGCCGGGATTTTACACCAAGGATGACGTCATTCTTAACATAGTACCGCAATGATTACAAAAAACTAAATTGAACACAAATCCGGAAAATTGTCTAGTCAAGCGTAGTCATTCTTTCAGGCAGCCCTGCAATACAGTGGCGCACTTTAAAGTCGGTTTCATAACAATACCCAAGGGCATTGTTCTAAAGCCATTCTACCAGGAGCAATGTAAGCAGCTGTGTCAAAGTAACACTGCGTATCCGTATGAAGCGCTATAAAAAGTCGGCTTCGCTATTACACACAAATCTATTGCTAGCGCATCGTTTCAGTTCTTCCTCGTCTATTATGAAGGTACCCACCATCTAAATTTGCGCAATTGCAACGATTACATGGGTTAGCACGACCATTTATGCATTCATTTGCCAGATATAGCGCGTCATGTTTTTTTTTTGCGTTACAGACATACTTGGCTGAAGTACTCGAGTGCTTACGCATTAAGTTGAATATAATCAAGGAGGAATCGATTAAATCAGAACCCATGTACACGCGACCGAAAACCCAGAAGTTGGGACAGGGCACGTGGCCGTTGTTTTAATGATTTTCTCTCAGCGGAGATAAATAAATAAATAAATAAATAAATTTAAAAATTGGCGCAGCTTGCGCTAGTGGTACACGGCTGGAGAAACAGCAGAGCTAGGAATCGACCTAGCTTCTCCCCACACTGACAGCGGATCCCAGGATAAAGGGAGCAGCCAGACCCCAGCAGTGCAAGGCCATTTTGAACAGCAGTATAAAGCAAAGACCGTTAAAGTATTTGTCGTCATCCCTTTCGTCGTCGTCTATACCGACGGCACAACCGTGTGGGGCAAATCCTCTTGTAGCGCGTTCTCGCCGCAGTGTATACCTCCTTTTCGTCGTCAGCTTGTCCGGTGGCCGTCCCCACGTGCGGAAGGGACGGCTTGACAGATTCGTCGTTATCGTCTTCGGCGCTGCGGACCCGTGGCGTGCCGGTCGCTGCACGACGACGACGACGAAGGCTGGAGCTCCTCATGCGGCGTAAGCCGACGCGCAAGCCTGGGCGACACCGGGCGGTAGCCGCGAGGCACACGCTCACGTGCGCTGCGCACTTTTTTGTTTGCTAAACCCACTGCGCGAGGTCGTGCCCGGCGCCTCGTGCCGGGGACGACGGCTAGTCGCCGCAAGGCACGCGATCACGTGCACTGGGGGTTTTCGGTCTACCCCGGACGGATTTGTATCGGCCTAAACAGCCCTGCTGTTAAAATAAATAAATGTCAGAAGATACTCCTGCGAGATGGGAAGTGGGGGAGCGGGGATGGTCCAATCGCGTAAGTATGACATGAGTGACCGTTACCTTGTTTCATTTCGAACACAGTACATGCTTGCGGTGTAACGGGAGGTGATTTTCCCTTGCGCCTCATTTCCAACACAATTCCGCGTCAGACCGTCTAGAGAAGAACATCACCGTTCTCCTCTGTTGCGACCGGGCGGGGGCACCCGATCCGTTCTCCGTGGCCTCCAACATACGATGGGTAGCGTGTATGATGCGAGCGGCCAGCCGCTGTTGCAGCCGTGAAGAAGTCCAGAGCAGTAGGATAACGTAACTGTTTACTTCATAGCGACAGGTGAGCCGAAGCCAAAAAAACATACAATGCCCTGACGGGCGAGGTTACAATACAGGACTCGAGCAGAGCGACCGCATGAATTCGCTGCTCAGACAGGAATGAATTTCAGCGTTTGTGCTGCTTCTATTTATACCCAAAAGCAACAAAGGTCAAACGCCCCCAAGAGTAACACGCCACGAACATCACAGACACACACAACGCTCTTTCCACAGTTTGTGAGTCATTCATAGCCTCGCTGCACGTGGCGTCCGAGAGAGGGGAGAGAGTGTCCTTGAAAGGTGCCGGGGTCGCGCTATCGAAGGTTAATCGCGCCGATAACGAAACGTCTGAACCGGGTATGTCGAGGCGTGACTCACCGCCACGCTGGTGCCTGAAGGGTGTGGCGCACGTCGTGGCTTCACACGTGGAAGCTGCTGCGGGAAAACACGTGGCGGCTGATGCGGGAAAACACGAGGCGGCTGATGCGGGAAAACACGTGGCGTTGGCCGAGTCGTAACACCTCCAAGCCACTGCTCATTGCCAAAGGAACGCTGTTTTCAAGTTGTGAATAAGCGACGGTTCAACGTAGCGGGGTTAATAAAATTTGGCATGGGCAAAAACTATTTTGAGCTGCTAAACCAAAAGTATAGTCACGTTTCACGTAGATACATGAAAACTAGACCTTGCGTGATTAGATGATACTTTTGGCCGCAAATTTTGACTTATTTGGTTTCAATGTCAGTCTCAGATTGCGGCAAAATTTACCGTATTTTTGCAACGATATGCTCGCGCATTTCAGTAAGTATAGTAAGAACTGAGAAGTGAACGTGGTTATCAAACTGTGCTAAAAATCACCCGTAGCTGAGAAATGTAACGCAAGTTTGTAAAGAGCATTTGCGTTAAGACGACTGTTACCTCTATTTTCTCCAATTATGCGCACGACTCCTACTAGGACCCGTAAACCGAATTCAAAAAGCCGTTATGTAAACTGTGTCAATATCGCACAAGAACCCACTGTGTTCTTGTTATCTACACTAACCAATTCCTTTCAGATAGATATCAGCGCTGTGGTTTTAAACGTATGGTCGAATATGGTAGTTTCTTTGGGACTCCATTCTTGGTTGACAAGAGCAGTGGATGCTAAATTTACTGTAAAGTATTTCAATGGTAAAGTATTTCAAGTATAAAGTATTTCAATAATGAATCATGGTTGGACAGTAATTCACCCAAATGCTGGGAATTTGTAGAGCACGCAAATGAAGAGCGCTGGCGATCGGAGGCCCCACGGCCGATGCCTGAGCACGGCACGCGCGGCGGCTGTACGGAGGCCGGCGGGCGGAAGGCAGGCTGATCCGATTTTAGAGTGCACGGCGAGCGAGCGCGCGGAGAAGGCCGCGCGCGACTCCGCTGATCAGCAGCGGCCTAATCGGCGCCCGAGTCACGCTAAACAGTGACGGAGATCGATGGTGCCACGAGCAAGGAGACGGCCTCAGAAGGGCACAAAGAAACGTCGGCGCCCCCACGCGGCTTCGGGAAACTCCGATCAATCAATCAATAATTTTGTCAAGCGAGAGTAATGGCGAACGCGGAGAAGAAAATAATCTGCACGAGACAGGCCAAAGGGCCCCCTCTTAGGCCTTCCGCGACAAAATGGCTCAGCGTCGGCACATGTAGCGGCCTCGAATAAGCGCGGAAGAATAGGAAACCCAAGACGAGGACGCGAAGCGCTTCCCGCTGTTACCAACCTTGAAGTGGCGCTCGACCGAAACCGCTTCTGCTCTAGCCGAGACAAAAAGGAGAAAAGAAAAATACGAAGGGCATGCAACTATCTACGTGTCCCCTGTCATCGTTTTAAAATGTTACGTTAGCACCAATGGGCCCCGAAACCCAAATGCATCGTGGACGAAGTTTCAAACTGTTTGTAGTTTAGTCTCTCTCTCTCTCTCTCTCTCTCTCTCTCTCTCTCTCTCTCTCTCTCTCTCTCTCTCTCTCTCTCTCTCTCTCTCTCTCTCTCTCTCTCTCTCTCTCTCTCTCTCTCTCTCTCTCTCTCTCTCATCTGCTCCCGACGTGACGCTTCGGGAACCGCATATGGCCGTAGGAGATGCGCACAGATGTAGTGCTGCATAACTTTATATGACTCAAGAAATGGGCGCTGCTACATACCAAAATCTCAAAAATGGTGTTCTATTGCAGCTCGGAAATTTGCGTTTCCGCGTTTACAATTAACACCTAGGAGCAGCACATGACGTGCTTAGTGAATAACCACCGATGGCCCTTGAAGAATGTTCCAGACAGTCACCTTCTGCTGTCCAAGAGTGCCAAGTACCATGTCGAGAGGGAAGCATGCAACTCGTACGTATTTTCTCGCGCACGTTCGGGAACCATTGCATTGCATACTTTAATGATGTTCCTCCTCCACTGTAAATTATTTTTTTTAATTTAATACATGGTTACTTTGACGGTGACCTTGAAAACTGGGGCACAACATAGAAATTAAGAACAGCACGCGGATATTCCGTTATCCGGGCAATCGATATAAACGAACTCGGAAGGAAGTCATCTTATCTCGTGTTACCTGTCAGGGTGTACCTGCAGGAGAGCGAATATCACACCGAGAGCCCGTGATAAGAGGGGTCGGTCTCCGATTCTCAGATTTCAACCGTATAGCAGCGAAGATAATTATTTAAAGCCCCGAATTGGCAACGAAACGACCTTTAACCCACCGCTAGGTAGATTTCCAGCAGGATGCAAGAGCATACAATCTGTAGGCAGAGTGCAAGTAGGTTGAACGGAACGTTGGCTACGTTAACAAACAATAAAAAAGCGAGAGGGAGTGCAATGGTATATACCCAACTACGGATATTAGTCAAGAAATAGCGCTGCGCTACTTACAGCTAACAAAAGGTAAACAAAACTCAAGATTCATTGCAACTAGCCCTTATGCAGAGCCGTTGATTGTCTGACATGACGGCCTGAGGTGACGCCACCCCGAAGCTTTGGGGCTCTTCCGATGTGGCGCATCCAGAGAGAGAAGCGTTCGCGGACGTCAGCACGTGCATCTCAATCACTCGCTGGGGAGTACCGGTTTCGTTGTTCGCACGCAGGGCGATTTTACTCCCTACCAGAAGGTTACCACCGCAGAGTGTTGGCCGTTCTTCTCGCGGCGGTGTTGAGCCGCTGACCGGGCGATTCCGAGCTCTCCACGGACAACCGGTTTCCTTTGCTGGCTCCTTATGTCGAACAAGTATTTGAGAACTTCGTGACTTTCGTCCGGCAGATAGCTAGTCGAAATATTTGCATTCCGCCGTGTGAGATGTACAGTCCCATCCACACTGCTTAATCTGTATATCTCGCTGTCGTATTTTATAGTGTTCAACGTAGACAGTTAGGACCTCCCTTGAGTTCCATTTGTACTTTGACGTGTATTCTTCTGAGTCGCGTTTTGTAATAATGTTATTTCAAAATGCGGACTTCTGCCTATCTGTTTGCGCTACTACCAGCGAAAGATAAGCATCGATGGACGATCAATGCAAATGGTGAACGATACGTTTCTCGGCGGAATATGGGACAGTGTGACAACGTTTTTACAATTTTACGCAATAAATCGTGTAATGCGCGCAACTCTCTTCAAAGTCTCTTTAAGGAGGCATGAAGAGAAAATACAACTTCGTTTAATTTGAAAGAACTAGGACTCAGCTCCATTACAGCCACAAAAGATGTTTTTTAACGAAAAAAAGCAAGACGCATTTAAAAACTTTCAAATTTTGCGCCACAGTGACGTGTTATGAGCAAGAATGACGTCATACGGGCCAACAATAAAACATAATTTTCAGTGCGTTAACTGCACGTTAGCATTCAAGTGATGCGGTCAAATGGAACTAGAGGCCCCCACAGACGTTCAGTAATGTGTCGTCGCGACAGGTCAGTTAGGCGGCCGCCAATGTCACAAACAAGGTTCCGTGACGTCATAGAAAAGTTGCGAGAAATTGGCTAGGGGGTCGCGACTGCTTCACACGTTTTCTTTATTATCTCCGTTATTTGTTGGAAGATTGCGATGATATTTGTATCATTGTTATCGGGACTAAGCAGTCTTTCTAATAAACCCAACTTGTATTTTGTCTTCATGGCTCCTTTAAGCCTGTTTTATTTTTGAAGTTCAGAAGCATGCCAAGTGTGTGAGGACGAATATATTTGGTTGATTGTGGGGTTTAACGCGCCGACGCAACGCAGGCGATGAGGCGCGCCGTAGTGGAGGGCTCCGGATTAATTTTGACCACCTGGGGATCTTTAACGTGCGCCGAAATCTCGTACACACGGGCGTTTTTGCTTTTCGCCTCCATCAGAAAAGCGGCCGCCGCGGCCGGGAATCGAACCCGCGACCTCGTGCTCAGCAGCGCAACGCCTTAGCCACTGAGCCACCGCGGCGGGTGGACGAATATATTTAACGGTAAATTTGGTATATATCGTGTTTCGAAACGTCTTCAGTGGTCGTCCCTGCATATTTACGGTCATCAATTTCACATGTTCAACTTATGCGTTAAAAATAATGCTTGGCAAGTTAATTAACGCATTTTAATTATTTATTTGGCTTCGCTAACATCTCTCAACTGTTTTCTAGCGTTCGACGCTGATACGTTATCTCCGAAAAATATTCATTGGCTAACACAACTTTCCACTTAGGGAGTGGTTTGATATTGCGCGTTATACTGTCAGGAACACTTGCGAGTTTTTTAGCCTTCGCTGAACCATTCCGTGCGGCAAAAAAAAAAAAAAATGTCAACACTACTTTCGAACCACTTGCGTTCATTTCTACTTGTGCTTAGAACAGAAAAGTTTAAAGCTACCTACTCGTTTTCTCAGCTTGCTTTGAATGTATACGGCCTTCGGTTGCCGTTATACGCACGTCCTCTACACTGCCGTGCCAGATATCGAGGTTTTCGGCCCTGCCAGCAACAGTCAAGCACTCTCAACCCTTATCCATCGCGAAGAAGGTCAGTAGTTCCCCCCACATTTCATATGGCCGCCTTAGTGACGGATGTTCAGTGTTATCGCTGACGCATCCATGTGGAAAGCGGCTGTACAGACGGCCGTCACAGACGCTGCCCGTGTAGCCTGAGCGAAAACACGACACTCTATTCTTAAAGATGATCTGATGGAGGCGAAAAGCAAAAACGCCCGTGTGTACGAGATTTCGGAGCACGTTAAAGATCCCCAGGTGGTCAAAATTAATCCGGAGCCCTCCACTACGGCGCGCCTCATCGCCTGCGTTGCGTCGGCGCGTTAAACCCTACAATCAATCATTTTTAAAGACGACAGTCTTTCTTGGGCTATTGATAGCGAAAGCTTTGGTCTGTATGTCCGTTTGTCACTCGATTGAACTACTGTGACACGGCCGAAAAAAAATTGCTACTTGTCTCTTTGCTTCCGTCCAAATGAACTGCTGATAAAAATCGACGGTATCCAGTGCAAAAGAAACCTGCGGCATATTTGAGCAGAATATAAGTACATAACGACAATATCAGCGCTTTTAACACGATAGCGTTATTAAGTCATTTTTCGATTTTCGACAGATTTCGATTTCGATTTCGACAGACCCGCGGCCTTTACGGAGGATTCGAGCTAATCAACACAGGGCAGTCCTGCGAAAAAATGGCGGGAAAATTTGCGGGTACGCCAGCCGAAATGCTACCTCGATTTTGTCATGGCATCCAGCCGTCCTCTATCAGCCGTGCTCATCAAGAATCCACGGAAGTACGTCACCGTTGCAAACAGGAAGATAAGACTTCGGCAGGCAGATGCGAAGGCTCACGCGTATCTGGAATTCGCTCAGCACCAACTGATATGTGGAAAGAACAGTGATGGTACGGTCGACACGAAAGAAAAGATACGCGAATACAGTAGGCTCCGCGGCTTTGCTGTCAAGTTCGTTCTACGCTCTGTCAGGGGTAGAAAGCATGGCAGACCGTCGGTGCAGCTGTGTCCGCGCACCTGACGGCATCACACCAAAGCGGCTGTCTCAACGTAAATAATGCCGGCACCTACATTGTGTCATCTAATTAAAAAGGGGGAGAGAACATTATTGCCAGTGTCTCAAAAACAAAGAAAGGGCTAAATTATGGGCAGAAACAACATAAAATTTACCCTAGTAAGAAAACAAATCCATCTTATAGCATTTATTTCCACTACTTTTTTCGAATTTTGGGCGATTCTGTCAGCATCACATAATGTGTGGGGAAAACAGGTGATGGCACCACGTGGTCAGGATAAAAAAACCACCACAAAAATATTTAATGGTGTCATCCCAGAGACGCAACAATCCTCGGCATGGCCCTTCTGAGACGCGGCAGAAACGTTCTGAGAATAAAAAAAATACAGAAAATCTTTAACGCATTACGGCACTTTGTAAAATTCCTAACCAGAGAAACAACAAGAGCGAAAGAGGAATCTATGAGTCACGCCGGCACTGACTATGAGCCCGATATTGTGCATCCTGTCGTACGACAGACTTACTCTCACCGAAGAAAACTAAATAAACGCCTTCATCAGGACAGAACATAACGCAGCCCTCAACCTCCCAGTTTTCACCGTCACCGAAGTGGTCCTCAAATTGGGCCTTTATAACATCTTTGAAGACACAAGGAAAGACGTTCTCCTTGCGCGTAGGGAATGGCTGTTAAAAAAATCGCGACGGGTTAACCTGCCGTAATTGTATTGTGGCCAAGTCATTGCTATTATCGTATCGTAGCCAAGAAATAGTAATTATCGCGCTTTTATCGCGCTAATTACCGTAGCCAAGATGGGCACCCCACCCCTCGGAGGAGATACTGGACTCTATGATGGACTATCGCTGGACAGGAACTTGAACAAGGACAAGTAAGTATTTTGATTAAAGTACCAGTACCATGCAAACACACTATACACTGACGCCGAAATTTCCGAAAGAACTGTGGCAGCAATCGTCCAGTGGAGTATGCCCTGGCAATCTTCGTGACTGCATGACCCTCCCCACACACAGGATCAGAAGAAGGAGAAGGAGGGGACAGTGGAGCCATCTTGTCGGCAATCCAACTAGCGAAACTATCGCTTACGAACACATCACCGCAGTCTCTCACCGCAGTCTCTCATTACAGCATTTCAAAAATCATTACAGAAGGAATTCCTAAATCCTTTGGAAAGGTTCTCCCATGTGCAATGCACATTGCAGATGGGAGATGACACATCGACGCAAGGATCTCGAACGTATTGCAGTTGCTGACCAAGAAGCACGTGAACTCACATACCGTGCTCATTGCGACCACGAATGCCACACTTCCCGAAAAAATATTAAAATGTCTGATGTTTCTATGACTAGGAACACGTCCTTCGGATGCCACAATGAGGCATTCACAAACTGTGCACGGGAAACAAGCCAATCTATATATTCACAAATGTAGGCGGAGATGTTTCGTAAAAAAATTGGCGGTGTATCTGCTCCTTTCGTTGCAAATAACGACGAAAGACGATAGTCGTCTGGCGCCCCTGCCAAGTAAATGCCTCCCTTCTCTTTCACACTCATTTCTTAATCTTATGCTGTTCCTCTCCCGCCTCGCTCGTTCCATGATAAATACGCTAAAGGTTTGCTCAGGTCTGTTTAAATTTACCGCGTTCCACTGCTCTAGGCGTCAAAGTAGCCCAAGAAAGACTATCGTCTTTGCTGCATTTACGTAGTTGCTGCATTTACCATTTATGCTTTCCAAGTACTGGAATCCAGTGACGAGATCTAGACTGGCCGAAATTGTTTTAATCACCACGGCACAGGAAACTCGGAGGACATCTTCGCTTGCGTGGCTTAGATATAGGCGTGAAAAGTTGTGGCTGCGGGGTGTTGGTGAGTTCCAGACAGAAAGCTACAGTGTCAAAGTTAAAAAGTACTTCTCGGGGTGACCGGCTGAACTTTTGGGTTTTATATAAGACAGAGAGGGAGTTGAGTAATATTTATTGTTGAGTTGAGTAATATTTATTCTTTGTTGAGTAATGTTTATTGAAAGTGGAGGAAAAGGGGACTAACAGATAATAGACCCAATGGGTTGAACCAAAATTCTGGGACCCCAGAATCAGGTCACGCTGATCTTTTGGTGACAAGTAGGGCAGCCTATCATGTGTACATAAAAGTCAGATATGCAGTATTTGAGTTGTCACCCCTGATCATATCCTCCGATATGACCATGTTTCGCAGAAAAGAGTGGGTGGATGCCCGTAGTTAGCACAATTTTAAGTTAATGCCGGACATTTCCTACCAAACATCTTCGATCCTACCAAACATCTTCCTACCATCTTCGCTCATTTAGATTTGTGGATAGATGTGTTGGTTTCTACCCTGAGCAGCGTTTGCTATTCTTAAGCGTTGAGATCCCCGTGTGGCACGGGGATGGGTGGTGTTCCTATAGGCGTAGGATGAGGAGACGTTTTCCATATTTTTTCTAACGGGGGAGTGCGATAGTCGGAGTCAACACGGAGCGCGGTATGCGAGTTCGACTGAATCAACCCCTTTGAGGACTGTTAATGCATTGTGAACTTTTATCATCGTGGATTGGGGAATATTTCTCAAGCGTTTATAGGTAGTCTGCCAGCAGCAAAGAGACTAATTGCCTGTTGAGCGTGTGAGGTTTAAGCATCTATTCGATAGTTCCTCAAGGAGCAGCGTAAAGAGGATTCGATTCCAGTGTGTATAGGAAGGTAATGCAATTACAGTGACTGCCACGGTACTCAAGTGCGATAATTGTTGCCTTCACACTTTCGTGGTCGGCGTACACTGCTGTTTTCCTGGTTTTGGAACTTTCCTCAAAGGAATTTGATCCTGGATCGTTGCCTGTCCTCACGTAGGTTGGGATCTATGTTTTTCGTTAGGGAAGGGCTATTATGGAAAGTCGCTGGACCGGTGACATATCTATCGTGGCGCCCAGTCTTTCTTTTTTTTTTTTCTTTCTGGGGGTGTTCCTATATTTTATAGGATGACCGGTTCCCATTTTGTTTTTCCCAGACGATCATTTTGTGCTAGGAGAGTGGCCTCTCTGATGCACCACATCCACCGGCTCCATAGGACAGCGGATGTGGCAGCCAATCTGCAGTGCTACCGTAGCCACCCCTACTAGCAGATGGGCACGCTGGCGTCCATCTACGAGAGTCACATTGAGCTGCCGCAGCGTCCCCTCGAGACACCACCATCTGGCACCGGGCGAGCTCTTCGCATCAGCCCGGGGATTCGTAGCAAGCGGTCAACACCAACCCAGGCTATCCATCAGGAGGTTGCTGCCCTGCTGCAGGACGAGGCGGCCGGCCTCCTGCCGATCTACACAGACGGCTCCGTGCAGCCGTCCATGGGCAGAGCTGGAGCCGCCTGCACGGCCATGGAGCTTGGCACCAGTCGAGTGTGCTTCCTGCACTTCTCCACCTCCTCGACCAATACAGAGCTGGCCGGGCTGCACCTTGCTGCAGACCTGCTCCTGGAGAAGGGCAACCAGATTCAGGGGACCGTCATCCTTACAAGGCGAGGCTTCGGGCTCACGTGGCCCATGACGTGACACTACATTGTCGTGGCAATTTAATACCGCAATAAACGTACACTGCCGGGATCGTTTCCTGATTATTCCAAGGAGAAAAAATAAAAAAAAATGTGGTTGTTCCCTCTTCCATAGGAACCGGTAAAACACGAAAGTGAAATGTGCCTTCACAGGAGCAGTTGAATGTTTATTGTGCATCGGTATGAACTTGCACGTCGCTATTTATATTTCGTCGGTATGGCACCGTTAGACGCATCAGCGTTGACACTGGATTGCACGCGTCGGAGCATTGCGTAAATCCGACTGAAACCACAAGCGCTCGCAAACCGTCCGTGCGAACGAAACCAAACGAGTTATTAGAGAGTTTTAGCTGACCGTATTCGACGGTCCGCTCCGGTATCAGATGCCGTTCGCGGCCAAGCGCGCCACGCATGCGCAATGGCGCTCCCGCTTGCTATCGAAGCGCAGCGGACCATGAAAAACGGTCAGCTAAAACTCGCTATTAGCGAATCGTTTGGTGAACACACGCTGCAGCGGGCCGCGTCACGTCACGACACAAGCGCGACGTCAGCAAATCGGCTTCTTCGCAGCTTACGCTGCGCGTCCCCCGTACACGTAGGCGCTGGCATCAAGGCGCCAACTTCGGCGCCTCTCCTAGATAAGGCACGTGTGTCGCCCTATTCACGCGTCTGCTTATAGCGTAGTCGGACAATAAAGAAAAAAAAAAGCTTATAGCGTAGTCGGGAGCGCGTTTCGTACCTCCCGTCGCGATGGAAAAGTTCGTGGATCGAATCCTAGCGCCGCCGCGTCAATCGAAGTTTTTCTGGCGATGTCATTTCCGTGACGGATATGACGTCAGTTAGATCTTGGTGGACCCCGGCATAAAACGCTTTCGTGTTAAAAATCCCTTTTTATATTATAGCTTGAAACTGTGTGGCCCTCACGCAGCCGCACTTGGTCTACCACCCGCCGCGTTAGCTCAGTGAATAGGGCTTACGGTCGTATGTTGGATTCCCGGCAGTGGCGGGTGGTTTTATGATGGACGCGGGAAAACAAAAACCTCGCACGTCTGCGATATCGACGGGTAGCCCCTCAACTACGGCATGCCTCATAGCCAAGACACGTAAAATCCCATTTTAACCATTCGAACACCTTGGCTTTCAAGTGCGCTCTTACGCAGAGTTCGAGAAGTGACAGAGCGTGGTGTGAGTGCTTGCAGTGATTCAAGCTATCTGCATATAAATACAATGAGTAAAAAAACTTGTTTCCAGCGGAAAGGCACTTTTCATGAACCCGCCGCGGTGGCTCAGTGGCTATGGCGTTGTGATGCTAAGCCCAAGGGCGCGGGTTCGTTTCCGGCGGCGGCTGCCGCTTTTCCGATGGAGGCGAAAAGCGAAAACACCCGTGTTTTAGAGATTTCGGCGCACGTTAAGGATTGCCAGGTGGTCAAAATTAATCCGGAGCCCTCCAATATGGCGCGCCTCATCGCCCCGTGTAACGTCGGCGCGCTAAACCACACAATCTATCCATCCATCAAAGCACCTTTCATGACTGACAGCCTGCAATGTATGACTCCAGGGTCTCCATCTTTGTGGTTACTCCATACGCCGCATAATAGAGAGGAATTAACCAAAACCCTTTTCGGCTTTTCGACATGAGATGAGCTGGCGCATGACTGCAAACGAAGTTCTGAGCTTATGCAGGTTAATGAAAGGTTCGTCCTCACGAGGTTAATAAAGTGCGTGAAATGAGTTCGCCGTCTTTCATTTCGCGCGTGCGCGCTTGCGTGCATTTTCAGGCGAGCGTGTGCGTGTGGATTCCCTCCAGGCGATGTTAGCTGTTTAATCGCACCATGCCCTGTGTGTTCAGCTGCTCAGCCGCGCTTTTTGGGAGCCAAATGCGGCGGCCTCGAGTTGCCCTCAGCGGCGCTGATATCCCGCGACTCCGGGTGCGTGCGCTGAGACGGGCGCGGCCCGAGCGGTGCTGCGGCTGCGATCGCGCGGCCTGTGGCGATAGCATCGCAACGAGCGCCCGCATACGCGCACGGCGTGCACTCGATCCTTGCAGCGGCAACACCCAGCCATAAAGAACGGCCGGGCGAAGCGCGAGCGCGCGCACCCTTTATAAAACACGCAGCCAAGTAGAAGAGCGGTGAAAAAGAGAAGCAAAACCATAACGGCCGAACACGGGCCCTATCAATGTAAGTGGGAGGTAAAGACCTCCTCTCCTTCACTTCCAGAGGAGCGCACTATATGTGACGACACTCCTCCCCGCAGAAGCCGCTCATCTGAACTCCCGTAAGGTCTCGTTCGCTTCGTGCGGGGAGCGCCGACGCGCCTCAGAATGCGGAACTTCTCCTCGAACTCCATCGACGTTGCCCTTAACACCGCTCTCACAGTTTTCCGTTTCTGCTCTCCGTTGTTATCTTCATTTATTTTTTTTTCTCCTCCTGCACCCACGGGCCATTTTCTGTTGAAGGGCGTAATGTCACGAAAGCGCGCGGTACATTCGAGATTATGAGAGGGGGTATGTGTATACCCAGGCCTAAAGAGCCCGCTACCAGAGGCAAATAGTCACAAAAAGTGACGCTTTTAGCCTCCGGCACGGAGTACCCTTTGTCGCCGGGAGCCCTGTCATGATCGGGGAGCATCGCAGACTAGCTGAGAGAGCCCGACCAGTTTACGAGCACGGAGCACGCTCGCGTGCTCGACCAGTGTCGAGCCAGACGAGTGTCCCGGGCGATGCCATCGGGGGCTCCCTTCCTCCATGAGCGCCACGATAATGACTGGCGCATCTTGATGGCGAGCTGCTGTCTACCCTCGCCGTTTGGCTGGCTCGCATGCGGGGAACGGCAGCGTTTGATGATGCTCGGATAAGGGTTCTTCTTCTAGACATCTAGAAATTACACTATCATAGCGCACTAAAATTCGAGCTGTAAATTAATGTGGCAGATATATTTCATAACTACGGCGGGTTTTTCGAAACAAAGAAAGTTGATCGGTTGTGGGGTTTAACGCCCCGACGCTACACAGGCGATGAGGCGCGTCATAGTGGAGGGCTCCGGATTAATTTTGACCACCTGGGGATCGTCAACGTGCGCCGAAATCTCGAACACCGGGCGTTTTCGCTTATCGCCTCCATCAGAAAAGCTGCCGCCGCGGCCGGTAATCGAACCCGCTTCCGATGGCGCTCAGCTTCACAACGCCATAGCCACTGAAACACCGTGGTGGGTAAAGAAAAAAAGTGAGGAGGTATGAAGGCGATGCCCTTACCGTCGTTAATCAGGCAATTATGAAGCTTAAAAGGAAGTACAACCTTTCGGTGCTATCTCATGCTGTCCCTAAACCCTTTGCTGACCCCTTCTTCAGTATGGTTCGCATTTTCCAATGAAAAGGCTCCGGCGATGACTTGAGCAGGACTCGCCCAAGTTCAAAATCCGCTCCCCCTTCGAACTCTTTTTTTCTTTTTGCTGGTATGCGTCGCCGATCTTTGGTTCCGCGATGAAGCATTCCGCGTGGAGAGTAATGGAGCCCTTCCTCCGGGTTGCAAGGGGGTGAAGGGGTCGAGCGGTGTCCGAAAGTTCACGGCCGAACGCAAACGAGCGGGGCCGTGAAAAACGAAAGGCCCCCTTTCGTGTTGCTTCTTCTTGTGCTGCGATGGAAAAGCGCGGCGCATGCAATCGGGCGCCGCAGGTGGGCAGTTGGGGGGCGCTCGTCGTCGGCGGGACGAGCAGCAACGCGGCGGCGGCTGGGAGCACCGGTCGGCATTCCCTCTCCCTGCGAGCGCATCCCACAGTTGCCCGACGCTCGACCGCTTTTTCCTGCTGACACAAGTCTCAGCCAGTCTCCCGGCACCGCCGACACTCGGCGCGTACGCGACGCCATTGCAGACGACGCACGGGCCGATAGTTCCCTCGGCAACGGGATAAAACATCGACAAGAGCCCGCGGAGTTACCACCCCGACCAGCCCTGGCCGGCCCCTGGTCTTGCCTCCTCTGCTGGCGCTCAGCACCTGCGCGAGCACGGCCAACGCGGCACTAAGGTAAGCAACCGCCGGGGCTTGTTTACACCACTGGCTGGCGTCGTGTGCGCCCCCCGTGCTTACAACTCTCTTCCTTTCGCCGCGGTGACCGGTGGCCGGGTTGACCGGACAGCGGGCCAGCTGCCGCGAGCCACCTTGCGGGTGTACTCGAGGCCAGGTGAGGCCCGTCGGAAATGCGTCTCAAACGTCGCCCTGCGCGAAACCACCTTATCGCGCGCGCTAAGGGCATTGGGCAACGCACCGCGCGCAGGGCCGACGGCGCCTGTTCGAGGGGCATGCTTGCTGGGCGGCGTCTTGTTGCGACTAGCTCGCGTTGCCCGCTTGCGATCGAGGCAGCTGCGAAAGCACGCAACCCGCGGGCGGCGTTCTCTCGCAGTCTGCAGTATGTGCGCGTGAGTGGGGATCGCATTTCCCGACCTAGTGCTGATGTTTCTACGGTACTAAAGTTCGTGAAAGCCGACCGATGAGCGGGGCGAAATTCCGCCTGGAGCGTACATACCGTGGCGTTTTTTTTTTCTTCGGCAAGCGAGCCTGGCAAACACGGCACGGCGTTCAGCATGACCTGCGCGCGGCAGCCCTCAGAGCTTGTTTAAAAGTAAGTTCCTGGCTTCGTCACAAGTATGTTGGCCAAATGTTCCTGCCTTATCAGCGTTTCTCGACCTCTTATCATAGAAGGAAATGCCTTCGCGTAAAGCCTGAAAAAAAAAAAAAAACGCTCTGTGATGCCCTCGGTATGACATTCTGGTTGGTAATCGTCTTTCTCGGGGTCTTTTCGCACTCAACCTGGCGTCCATTCTGTCATTTGCCGTGTTTGCAAGTCTCGAAGCGCGCAAGATTGGTGCAGCTGCTTACAGGGTATTATTTGACAATAGCGGAACTCCAATTGCTCATTTAACTGTAACGCGTTATCTTTCGCGCGCGTGTGTGCATGATCATCGCTGCTGCACCGATGACATAATCGACAGTGGCGGCTGTCGCCTGAGCTGCTTTTACTTCTTCACGATCGGCGTTAAAGCTAGGGCCGCCTCTCTATAAATAGAGGTCGTTGTTCCCCGGCTTCTAGATTCCCACACCAGTAAACGCTTTTTTTTTTTTAAATTCCTATTTGATTCGGGAGTTAGTCATTCGATATTTCTTTCCGATATTTGACTAAGGTCGAAATTCGGATATACTGCGATTATGTAGGGCTGTATCGACAGTTACCAGTCGGGATGATCCGAACTACCGGGGAAAAATGTCTTTCAGTCGTCAAATAGTATCTGGAGTTTAGCTGCCACCAGGCAGTTTAAAAAAAATGTAGCAGCAGTTGTATGCTTTTTTCACACATGTATGTGGTTGTCTTTAAGCACGAATACATTAACGTGTCACGTCATATATGCAGAGGGAAAAACATTCAAGAGTGTTTGCATAGGGCCGTGAGCGAGTCCACGGTAATACCGACTCCACGCCGTGAAATGGCTAGCAGCAGCAAACACTTGTCATGCGGTTGCCTTACCCCCGAAGTCCTTTTTTCTTTACAATATATGTAGTTACCTCACTAACGTAGTATAAAACGTATCCACGCTTGTAAATAAGATACTTTAAATGAGAGGAGGACAACGAGTCAATCCCAAAGGATACCGGTACTTGCTTTCTGCCGTGCTCACATAATTGGTTTGTAAGCAAGTGCAGTAATTTTGGTATAACGACTTTCTCGACGTCGAACCTACCGCCTTTTGATGGCTATGCGAAATGGCCTCATCCGCGGAGGATGACGCTAACCACCGTGTATGAAGCCCTATGTATGGAACTTATGTTGACAGCTGTCCCTCCAGAAAGTGTGTGCACCCGCCGCGGGGGCTCAGTGGCTAAGGCGTTGCGCTGCTGAGCACGAGATCGCGGGTTCGATTCCCGGCCGCGGCGGCCGCTTTTCTGATGGAGGCGAAAAGCAAAAACGCCCGTGTGTACGAGATTTCGGCGCACGATAAAGATCCCCAGGTGGTCAAAATTAATCCGGAGTCCTCCACTACGGCGCGCCTCATCGCCTGCGTTGCGTCGGCGCGTTAAACCCTACAATCAAATCAAGAAAGTGTGTGCAAAACGGTAGGCAGCGTGTAAAAAAGAACAAAAAAAAAAGAGGAAACAGAGTTGTATGGTCAAATAGCCCGAACTGTAAAGTTTTATTGACTGACGTGTGGAACTAAGAGTCGGGTGCAGCCTAGATGCTCTAGAATTTAACCGAAGTATAAATGATCACGACCATCCAGTGTTCCACTGTCCTGCATAGTCTTCGTTTCGAACGCAGTTCCCTCTTAGCGGACTTCGCGAGTTTTCCAATAGCTGCCGTTTTGTTTCGATGAAAGGCTAATTTCAAGCGGACCCCGCGACATAAACAATGAATCTTCTTTCGCTCCGTTCATAGGGTGCGTCCGTGAATTTCCTAGTCTCGGTAGGTTGCAACGTGGAATGCAACGAAAGCACGAATAGCGGGGAGGTGCGTTTCCCAAAACGCGTGTCGCAAGGGGCTGCAACCGTGCTGCAGAAATCACCGGAGTCCGATTGCATGTGTTGCGCGAAAAGGGGCTCACCGTGCGGTACCGCGCACGAACACTGACGTTTATAGGAATGAAGCTACTGTGCGCTATCGTCAAGGCCTCAGTTAAAATTGCAGGCAAGAACCTAGGCTCGTGGACGTTTAAGTTCGCGAGTAATTAAACTCTAAGCTGTTGGACGATAGCTCTGAGGAGACAACCGGCCGTCTGCGAGACATGAGCTGCGTTTATGAGGCGCATCGCCGCGACTGGTTTAAGGCAGGCGGCGCGCCTCGCTCTAGTAAGTGCCCTAAATGCTCGTGCCGGCTCTGCAGAGACAGCCGGGTACCGTAATCGCCTAATTGAAGGCCTCGCGGCGGAGTGCAGCTTCGTATGTCGGTTCAAGGCTATTCTTGAGGCATCTCACGATGGCACTGAGCTATATTCTCGGGAGGTGCGGCTCGGTTACTTAGCCAGTGTTTGCGCAGCTCTGAATCGCCATTAAGTGGCGTGTCTAAGGACTTCAGTTGAACGAATTTGTGAGTTGAACAAAATGAAGACATAATTTTTGCTCGTCAAGATGCGTCTGGCGCAGGTAGTTTGTCAGGAAGTAGCAGCATGCACATAGGCTTTTTATGAATCCATCGAGCGGTACATGGTAAATGTGTGACAAACATATTGCTGTCAGTTGTAATGTTGCCGATGTGACGTTTATTCTTGTGCCATTACCGGTGGATTAGTTTGTTTCAAGAAGGCAGCGTTGCACTTACCTGATAGAGGAATGTTTTGTTCCCTCCGATCGTGTACCTTTAATTCCGTCATCTACTGAACCTGCATCCAGTAAGAAATGCTTCACAAAACAACTAGGTTGGTCTATACCTGAATTGTTAGTCCTCCTTGTAATGATAGTGCAAAAGAACGGTTAGCTTTTACATCCGCCGTCTGTTTTTTTTTTTAGCCTAGGCACTACGTACGCACAAGGGCCTTGCGCGTGACATCTGGTGGGTGAACGTTTCTTGCGTGACGCCTCCGAAACGTGACTCTCCGATCGTCCTTTTATTTGTTCTGCCTCCCAGGACGCCGCTTCCTCTACTTTTTTTTGTTGTGTCCTTTACGTTCACATGTGAGTGTGCGCGCAGCAGCGCCTCTGCGTCGTTCCTGCAAAGCGGGAAACATCAGTGGCAACCTAGTTGGAGCGATCGTATAAAAAAGGCTGCCGCAGGGCGACCATCTAAGCCCACCGCTTTTCATTTATTTCGAATTATTTCGAGCGCTTTCTTACGCCGTGGCCGAGTGCCGCTCATCCTTGGCGGCGTGCGTGGAAAAATGAGGACGAACGAAAAACAAACTCAACCTTGGAACTTGCGGGATTTATATCATTTTCTGGTTCACCAGTGGGTTGGTTGCGCATCAGCATAGCTCTGCTTGCAGTTTCCGTAGTTGTCATTCTTCTCTTAGACCCGTTCAAGCCGCCTGCTGTCTTGGAGCGGACTTCATGAAGTACGCTCGCTGCTTAAGTTTAAGATGGATCTATGAATTCGGGGGTTAAACTTTTATGGTTGGATTTGAAGCTTCCAACATTTACGTTCGGTTTCACAACACTGCAGGCTCATTAGCGCTATACGCGTGGACCCGACTGCGCGGCGTTGAGTTCGTCTCATGTAAACACTGCTCTGGTTGTGTCGGAAAGCCATCGGAACGAATTCTATCAACCCGGAGCTAGGTGCTAGGCTGTCTCGCTGTACCCGCATGACAAGGGTTGGGTCGGGAAAGTACGGCCCTGCCTTTCGAAGTTAGGTGCATTCACTTGGAGGAATCTTTTCCTAATTACAGCGGTGACACTGCTTTTTTGTGCGGAACGGCTGTCTCACGCAGTCGTAAAAATTGAGGTGATAACTGCGCATAGTGTTTGAGGTATGTTCCGAAACTTCGGAAATTTCGGAACAAACTGCCGAGACTGGGTGGAGGTTGCCGCTCCGCGACAGCGCGTCCGCAGTGACTCAACTCCCGTTGTGCACGGGTGCGCGCGTCACGCGTGGGTCTGGCTTACTCGAGACGTCGGGTTAGTCAGCCCGGACCCTATCCATTTCCCTGGGGTCCATGTATTGTGTTCACTAACAAGACATGGATGGAGTCTAGTCGGCGGGCCAGCTTGGCGGCACTTGTCAGCTCTAGTGAACTTGACCCCCCAATTTACCGAGAGAGCAAGTACACACGGAAGCATGCCAACTGCGTGGCGCTGGAGGATCCGGACATTTCGGTGAAGGACATTGTGGCGTACGGACTTTTCGGTAAGGGGAGTTCTTGTTTAAAGGCCCCGACAACATTGATGTTCGATGCATATTTTGTTGCATATATATTCTTTTGTCGCTAAGGTTTTTGTACCGCCAGCCGTCGGTCAGCACAATAACTTTTCGGATGAATGAATAACAGCTTATTTGAGAGAGGGTGCATGGCTGTGCTGCTTTGATTGGGAAAACGATCTGAAAGGACTGGCAGAAGCGTTCGAAACGTTTACATGTGTGTAGCATCGTGTTTTCATTTTGGCGGAAAGCCCTATGTCCTTATTGCGTGAATGAAACAACCGCATTGAATGATGCACCTCACGGCTGGCTGCCCATGCTAGGACCATAGATTTAAACACTTTTGGGTTTCGCCAGGGATACTTTGGGGAGTTGCTCAAGTGGTGCGGACAATAAATTTTTGTCTCGTTTCCGTGGGGATAATTTATCTCGTTTGATAGTGTACCTGTATGATAGGACGAGTTCAATTAACTTTATTTCCATTAGCCATAACTTACCTGGAGGTATCCTGGGAGAACCAGGGGAATGAGGACCTGCAGGGCCAAGTAGAAACGAGTCAACCGGGTGGACTCGACGTGCCGCAGTTGTCGGCGGTTATTCCGTGGCCAATGTGATGGGAGGAATGGAAGGCCAGCAGCGTGGCTCTTGCAGTATACCAGTGGCAGCCTTTTTTTCTTTTTTTGTATGCGTCTTTAAACAATCGGCTCACTGCACCGGACCTTGGTGGTCTAGGGAGCCTACATGCCGTCGTCTTTTAGGGTGGTGACATCTTTGGCCATGGTTGCCTACCACCAGCTCTGGCGGCCGCTAAACTTGACGGGCCGCCATCTTGTTCGCCAGCATTCGCGCGTTTACACTGAGGTAGCGCGGGCTCAGAGGGCTTCAACACGAATTGGATGGTTTATTTATACAGAAAGATTGGGAAGCTGGAGGATTGTAATCTGAGGTTTGCCGCCATTTTCTAAAACCGAAAGAACGTGTTCGCTGACTCGAGTTCTTGCGAAATACTGTTTCTCGCAGTGCACCCGCCGCATTGGACGGGTGATGATGGCTTTTAGGGAGCGTATATTTGTGATGGGGAGAACCGGGACATCCATGTGAACCTTATTTTATGCCTGCGCGACATTCCTGAACCAAAGTCATCTCATCAATGCAAACACGTTAAAGGCGTTTTCGGGCAGGGCACGGCCGTGCTATTTTAGATGACGGCGCCTGTATTCGCGGGGAAGCCGGATCAAATAACCGCGTAGCTCGCAATGTTTTTTGCATGTCGCGTAAATGCGGCGCCCTGTTCCTCGGTGTCTCATACCCTACACAGTGCTTCTGCGCGTAATAAAATTCTCTCCACAAAGTTTACTTCCTGCAAGCGAATCTGGACAATAGACTGCTATAATACATCACAGGTGGTGGGCTTTCACAAAAAATGGTACGGATGCTCAATCAGATATCGCAAATCCGCGCCCGCTTCAAACCTGTAAATTAGGCCGAAAAGAAAAAGATGGGAGAACAAGGAACAAACCAGTTGTTCCAGACCAGATTTTATTGACGCGCATTTTCCCCCATGTAACAATGTTTTTGCGGTTTATCCTCTTGTTCGAATTTTTTCTATGTTTGGTTACTTCTAATGTTACGCCCACCCTTTTTTTTCTTTTTCCCTGAATTTGATTTTACTGTGATAGCCGTTTTGTACCCCTTGTAACTATATCTTTGATGTTAAGCTTGATATCCATCTTTTCTTTGTTGTTGTTGTTAAGAACATATTTCTACCACTTGAACTTCATGCCTGCAATGTTGCGTAAATAAAATAAATGGGACAAAGCACCGAATATCAAATCAAATCACTTTATTCAAACATCCTTCTACAAACCGTTCTGCCTGCTTTGCTCGAAGCTTGTGTCCTCGAAATGTGCCTAGACTAGAGCAACAACACAAAACGTCAGACACAGCACCACAGCCACACACGTAGTCCATATACATTTGCTCGACCAGCACTACAAGGATACTGAGATCACTATATAAAATACTGTTTCTGAGCTGTTATAAAATAAAAGGAAAATGCAAAAAAATCTGACGCAGCGCACACTCTTGCACGGGCATATTTGAGTAATAAGCCAACAACTGGCTTCCCTGGAAAGCGAGAGAGAGAGAGAGAGAGAGAGAGAGAGAGAGAGAGAGAGAGAGAGAGACAGAGACAGAGACAGAGACAGAGAGAGAGAGAGAGAGAGAGAGAGATTTTATATGCTCAGGAGAACCTACAGCAGAAAAGGCATGTATTTTTCTGTATCCATCAGAGGTGTTTGATAATTGTGATCGCACGTTGTTTACAAGTACGATCGACACAAAACCCAATAAACGTTGAGGAAATAACAAAACCCAGAAACAGAATCCACACGGTACCAAGGTACTTCGCTCCGTTTTCTTTTTTTCCTCTTTTGGGGGTAGGGGGGTCGGAATGGACTAAATGCAGCAGCCTGTTCCAGCGTTCTATGAAATCCCATAAGCTGAAGCCAAAAGGCTTCATTCAAGTTACAACTACACTAGGTTTCATGCTCACTCCAGTCGTGTTGTTTTAGCCTTCTCGGAGGTATGATTTTAGCAGTAAGATCAGACCATCAATACCGCTTGACGAATTGTCCATTATCATAAACGAGTAAATCAATGAATAGAACCGTCCATATAAATAATTAAGCTAGCCAGACAAAAACATTCAACAGTGTTATTTGTTCAGTCATTCCATTGGTTTTACATCTATTTGGTTTAGGCACCGAAGCAACACCTGTGCTTATATTTGTTACACACAGCTCTCAAACATTAAAACCGTAGTCTAACCAATAATAAACATGAGCAAGAAAAAATGCTTGCACCATTCGGTGACGATATTAGTGCACCAAAATATTCGGATCCCGAAAAAAGCGATTCCATGAACGCTCTGTTGTAAACACGGCATGACTATACCGTGCACAGACCGTGCAAAGTTAGGAGCATATATAGTTCCAAGGGCTGGAATCGCCACACACAGACATTCCGTAATGTCAACCGCACGACCAAAGCGTGGTAACGCAACGCTGCGGAATACTGCGGAGCTAGCTAGCGCTGACGATTCGCAATCGGCGACTGTCACCCGTTGCACGTCGGCGCACAACAAAATCAATGTTAAACTGGCAGAGGGCAAGAAATAGGCACACTAAACGCACGCTAAAGAGCTGCGTGCAATCATTCCAGTACACACCTCGCAAACACGGGAAGCAGTGGTGGGCTCCCAGCAATCTCACTTCACTTGAGCCATCCAACGTTTGCGCCGGTTAGGGCTGGTCAGGAAGCGGAACATTCGTACGCCCTGTCTGCAATGGTTTTTGCATTGCGGCACGCAACAGCCTGGCATTTCTGCTTCCAAAGTAGGCAGTTAGCGCGAGGATGATGTCATGGCACAGGCTGGCTTGAGGGCGCTCTGGTTAATCGCAGCGCATAGCACAGCTTCCACACCCGCGCCAACGTGCACGATGCAGCAGGAACGACTGGCCGGGGTCCAACATGGCGCTCTCGTCGCCCGTTGCCATGGATACCTGGACGGGCAACACTGTGTGTTGGCGGGCGGCGGCGAGCGGTGCGACAGAGGCTGACACCACCCTAAAAGACGGCGCATGTAGGCTCCCTATGGTTACAGTGGCTGTACTATGGTGGTCCACTCAGCAGCGCTCTCGTGCGGCCAGCGCGGTGTCAGCTCTTTCTCTCTTTCTAGGGGGTGGGGTAAAGAGGGGGTCGCAGTTATATCGCCTCTTTTCGACACTTTTTACCCTTGAGGAGGTGATTTTACCCTGTATTCGTAAAACTGAAACCAGGCTATATTTTAATTAAAATAACAGCGCACCCTTTCCTCTTGCTGCTCTGAAGTCTTGGTCAAACGTTTATCAGGTCGCTCTACCTCAAAGACTTTAATTAAAGAAAGAGCCAGAATCTCCAGCGCAACAAAAATATGTTTGCCACAAAACTGGTTTTACTATTTCTCCGTAGTACTGGGAGAAGGTATAAAGGTCTATGAGCAGGTAATGTAGAAATAGCTAGGGGGCGAGCGTATTGGCCTGGTATCTTCTGGCCACGACCGCATTTGTCTTTTATCTTACATGTGTCCGGGGGTTTCCTTAGCGCTAAGCAATGTTGACGTGAATGAACCGTGCACACTTTGTCTTTGTACTCACACTTGTGGCAGAAGTCTTTTATGCAGTGGTTCGGTCTATGAGGGCATAAAACGGCTTCAAAATAGCGACGCCCAAATACCAAAGCAAAACATTGTCGCCAAAAAACCTGTCCGAGTTCGCCGAGATATGCTTCGCATATGAAATCTATTTATTTATTTCACAATACTGCAGGTCAACGTGCTGGCCCAAGTAGGAGTGCAGTACATCAAAACATAATTGTAAAAAAAAAAAAAAAAAACAACTTCCTGCGTTTTTGAAGCCGCCCCTTTCCATAGGGGTGATTTCCCGTGCAAGCCCGGTGAACTTCCCAAGCCTTGTAGTCCCTCACAAGGACCGAGCGCCAAACCGGGGAGTCGCTTGTACCTATTTTACCGGTAGGTGCCCGGCGCCACCAAGGCATACGAATGCACATGGTGCCTTCCACAGCCACGGTGGATGCTCAACTCGCAACCGCCTGTGGCAGGACATGCCGCCGGACTCTCACCCCCGGCAATGGCGCAACGCGGCATGATGGCCGGGAGCCCCGCCAGATGGACGAAGGTCAGGGGCCCCTCGCAAGGGTAAAGGCAGCTTTCCAGGCTTAGATTCCCCTTTCAATGGTCCGCACTCGACCAGGGACGCCTGTACCCGTTAAAGAAACCGATGGGTGCCCGGCGGTACCAGGCTTCGAACCCAGTACCTCCCGCATACGAGGCGAGTGGTGTACAATGTCCAAGTACATTTAATTGTACAGTGTACAAGAGAAATGAGCCTTAATGCTTTCATAGGTGTGCTAGTTCTGCAAAAAAAAAAAAAAAAAACATGTGGTCACTTTGACTGCATGAGTGAGCAGCCTAATTCGCGTCGAACGGCGTCGAACTGGCGTTATCGTTAGCCATAATTTTGTCAGGTAATCGCTGGTGCCACCCGGTTCAGACTGTTGTCGCACGTGTTGTAATATTTTTGACGCAACTATGACGCAATCGCGCCTCAGCCAACCGAATTAACGCCGGTTTTTATGTATGCAATAATATATACCCTGTTGCCTAAGTACTCTGAACACAGCTTAGGGCTGGCAGTAGGACATGGGAGTAAATAAACTTCGGTTCGAAACACAGTCACTACAAAAATTACAGCGAGGAAAGAAAAATTTGAATGCTGAGGTAACTGTTTTCAGTTTGTTAGGAACAAAAACAACGCTGAGCTCACTGCCGCTCTGAAGTGTTTCGCTGATGAAAGACTCAACTTTCTTGCTATTACGACTAAGTTCCATTGGTAGAACAAACTTTCTAACCAATCATCGCACGGTTTCCAGTGATATTAACTGTGTTTAATTACAATAGGTTGCATTCTAGTGAGGTCCCCTAGCTGCACATCAAGTCTACAATTTTCTTTGGGCGATTTGTTTGTTTTTGCCTCTCGGAAGAAGGAAGTTGTTATAAAGAAATTCTACGCACAATATAAAGTTCGCGTAGAGGTCTGACAGATCTAAAGAAAGCTCGAGCCAGAGAGTGAGAGAAACCCGCCGTGGTGGCTCAGTGGCTAAGGCGCTGCGCTGCTGAGCACGAGGTCGCGAGTTCGATTCTGGGGCGCGGCGGCCGCTTTTCTGATGGAGGCGAAAAGCAAAAATGTCCGTGTGTTCGAGATTTCGGCGCACGTTAAAGATCCCCAGGTGGTCAAAATTAATCCGGAGCCCTCCACTACGGCGCGCCTCATCGCCTTCGCTGCGTCGGTGCGTTAAACCCTACAATCAATCAATCAATCAATCAATCAATCAATCAATCAATCAATCAATCAATCAATCAATCAATCAATCAATCAATCAATCAATCAATCAATCAATCAAAGAGTGAGAGAAATCAGCAAGAGCCACTAACCCGGCACTGTTGCGAAAGCGCTCGCGTTGTTTCAGATTCAGAATTTTTTCCCATGCATGTGTGGTACTCCCAAAGATTTCGCGTTGGTTCTCTCGAATCCTAGCAGACTAACAACGCAGTGAATGTTGCTTACCTATCGCAGTTGTGCTAACGCTGACATGGCCTTTCGGGGCCAGCACTGGTGCAGCAAGCCAGGCAGCCGACCTGCCAAGTGGACCTCGCTGTATTTCCCGTTCACGAAGCTTACGCTCCGCGATAGTGCAGTTTAAACGTTTGGGTGTTGTGCAGGAATTTTCGCGTTCGACTCCTGGCAGCCGTGTTTACGACAACGAAAAAAAAAAAAAAAAAAAAACACCCCGAGAGCTTTTTGCTCGCCGGGGAACTGGCTTCGTTATACCGAAGCTCTCGACTTCTACGCTTCTGCAGGAGGCTTTTTTCCGGCTGGCAAAATCGAGAATTTTTATTTATATAAAGTGTATTTTCTGAAAGACAGTGCCCAGTCGTGAACTAAACAACTGCTGCTCTCCCCCGTTCTGTCGCTTCCGCAGTAATTGGACTTGCCCAGCATGTCGTAAAGTCATATCGAGGGCAGAGAAGTTCGGCCACGGTCACCCAATTGCGTCTCCGAAACAGCGAGACAGGATAAATCAAAGAAGAAAATGGAAAGAAAGAGACGCTGTGGAGACGACGGCAGTGGCGGGACGGAGACCGAGGGAAAACGACCTCAAAATGGCGTTGAATTCGTCGTCGTCGTGTCGAGTGCGCTGTCGGCCCTCCGCTGTGTTGGATGCCGGCCAAATGGAAAGGCCCCGTCGTCGGTCGCAGATAAACACGCACGCCCGGAATGCTTTTTCGGGAATGAAAAGAAAGACAACACACAAAAATTCCAGACATGGAAAGGAGCAAGGGCGAAATCAAAGCGCGTCGGCGGAAAAAGCGGTGGGGCTGGCGGCTGCAGGGCTCGCTTTGCTCTGTGGCGGCGCTTCCACGTGCTCCGGAGGAAGATCCATCTCCCCGTAGCCGGAGCGCGCGTGAGCGCAAATACCCGCTAGTGGCACGCTACGTACGTACATCGCGCTGCGCATCACGCAAGCACGCACGAATCTCCGCTCGGCATTCATCAAGCGGCGCTACAAGCTTGTGCTGCCATGATATGGGGTCAGAACACACAGCATAAAACGTGAAGTGCGCATTGCTACAGTGACACGTGCACCTTGGCAGTTATGCTCCAATTCATCTTGGAAACAGACTGCCAAGATCTATATAGCGAATCAGAATGGGAAATGAGGGGCTCGTTGAAAATAAGACAGAAATAAGAGTTGGCAATCAAGAAAACCCCTGAAAGCAAAGGGGAGGATGTGGTAGGTCATTGAAACATAAACAATTTGGAAAGAAAGAAAGTGGAGAAAAAATGCCCGCCAGGTGGGATCCGAACCCATGACCTCCAGAATACCGGTATGGTACGATAACCACTACGCTACCGGCGGGGCGATTTTCCCCTCCACTTTCTGGGGTATTTATGTTAAGGTATTTTTGTTTCCTGTGCTTGGGGGTGGTAGCCAGCGCCACTCGGACTACTCGGGGTGAAGGGGACCTTCTTTTTAACCCCCGGGCCGTGAATCGAGTGTCTACGACATGTCAAGAGTGGTCGACCAGCGTTGAACCCTGTTAAGCTTCCTATGGCACCAAGACTGCCAGAACAGAGGCCCTCGATCGCTATGCATGTAGCGAATCAGAATGGGAAATGAGGGGCTCGTTGAAAATAAGACAGAAATAAGAGTTGGCAGTCAAGAAACCCTCTGAAAGCAAAGGGGAGGATGTGGTAGGTCATTGAAACAGATAAAGAATTTGGAAAAAAGAAAGGAAGTGGAGAAAAAATGCCCGCCAGGTGGGATCCGAACCCACGACCTCCAGAATACCGGTCTTATTTACCGGTCTTATTTCTATATATATGTATATAAATATATAGTATATATAATCAGAATGGGAGATGAGTGGCTCGTTGAATTAAGACAGAAATAAGGGTTGGCAGTCAAGAATGCCAAGGAAAGCTAAGGGGAGAATGCGGTAGGTCATTTATTATCGTTGAAAGAGATGGAGAATTCAGAAAGGCAAAGAAGGTGGAGAAAAAATGCCCGCCGGGTGGGATCCGACCCCACAACCTCCAGAATACTCGTCTGGTGCGATGACCACTACGCTACCCCCCGGGCTGTTCTCCCCTCCACTTTCTTGGGTATTTATGTTGAGGTATTTGTTTCCTGCGCTTGGGGGTGGTTGCCAGCGCCACTCCGACTACTCGGGAGAGGGGACCTTCTTTTTAACCCCCGGGCCGTGACTCGAGCGTTTACGACATATCGAGAGTGGGCGACCATCGTTGAACCCTCTTGAGCTACCTATGGCACCAGGACTGCCAGAACAAAGACTCTTCAAAGGACGCGCGTGCACGTATTTGGCAATACGTGGGGATGTACACCCTGCTTCGACAGCACTCATCTTGTTCAAGCACCACAATAAAACACCAAGAGAAATCGTTGAGGCATTCCATATTTCCCATCAAAAAGATTGTGTAAGCCAATCCTCGGTAACATTGTTAGATAAGGAACTTTCGCTACTATCCTCGTTGGTGCGAATGGTTGAGCGTACACGTTTTTGCTATTTGCGTCGTTGATGGGTTCATGTGCTGGTGTGCGCAGTGTTGTAGGGTAGAAAAGTGTTTTTCGATTCAGTCACTCAGTTGATAGAAGGCGCTTGCCCGTGTCTTCCTTTCTTTGCCCCCGTTTCTGTGCGCTAAACCTTCAAAATGGACAGAGACCCTCGCTATGCATGTAGCGAATCAGAATGGGAGATGAGGGGATCGTTGAATTAAGACAAAAATAAGGGTTGGCAGTCAAGAATGCCCACTTTCTTTCTGTCTTTCCAAAATCTGCATCTGTCTCAGCGATGATACATGACCTACCGCATTCTCCCCTTTGCTTTCCTTGGTATTCTTGACTGCCAACCCATATATATATATATATATATATATATATATATATATATATATATATATATATATATATATATATATATATATGTATATATCAGTGTGTCGAACCGAAAAAAATACCGGTTCGGTTACGGTTCTGGTTCAGGCGAAATTGTTGCGTTCCGCGGTTCAGTTCCGGTTCGACAAAATCACGTACCGAATTTGTTCGGGAGCTTGAACCCGTTCGCGAACCAGTTCGACGAGTTGAATTATCACTGAAATTAGAAAAAAAAGTTTAGTAGTTTAAAACGACAGTCAAATCAAAATACAAACAAAAATTCAAAATGCTGTTGTTCCCCAAGGGCAGTGGCGCAGTTGCAAAGCAAACTTTAAACAATTACGAGATTAGAAAAACAGATGAAGTGGCGAAGATTTACCACCTACTTTCTCGCCCAGACTTTATGTTGTCCTAGCGACTATTCATAAAGCCACCGCCAAGAAATATGACGAAGGTATATATGATCTGCCCTTTCCTTTTTTGTTGAAATCGCAATCGCCGCTATGAAATCGCCCATCACGCTAACCTTGAAGCCTTACATTTAGGCTTGCGTACTGGCGCGTTCAAATACCAGCGCTTAATACCAATGGCGCACATTATTTATATTTGTAACAAAACAGAAAAATCCTACAACAGGCACATAAATACTACCAATGAATTAAATATTTGGTCACCCTGAATAATTTGTTAGCTGTCACCTTATCGAATGTGTTAGCCACACTTTTTAAAAAGTAAGCTTTAGTTAACGCTCAGGCACTGTGCACATTATTGCTCTGACCACTGCAATTCATTTTGCGATAGCTATACCGGATGTGTGCATTACAATCAGTATGTCATCGTACCGCCTGACACCCGGATATCGTTCCGTGTGTACATTGCGGAATCTTATAACAGATTAGGCTGTTACAAAATGAAAGGGAAATTTGACGCGCCGAGCATGAGATGGGACTTGTTTGGGTAGACGCTCTTTAATTCGTCCACAGCAGTACTCCCCTCCGGAACGAGTAGCAGTAGAAGTAATGTAGCGAGTTGGGCAGTCAGTACAAGTGCACCTTCGAAAAAAAAAAAAAAGATCTGAAAGAGACAAAACTGCCGAACAAGCAGAAAGGATGATCGCTGGGCGAATGGGGCAGTGTGAGGTACCGGCCTGTCTTTCTGCACGTATCATCTGCTTTATTACTGTTTCTGCTTCCAAGACAAGGTCGAAGGCGGCAATTTCTTGCCAAGGGATTAAGTGCACACCTTAACAGTTTTCTCTGACATATCTGTTGTTATTTGTATCTGTAAAAAACGGAACTTGTCCTCAAAAACTCACCACGAAACTCACTTCCTTCGCACTGATGACACGTTTTGTTGTGAAAGGCAGGGCAAAGAAAAGTATAGAACAATATCCACGTTTCGGTGCTTTTTTTTCCTTATTCGGTTTTACTTACTTTTTGCTTAATATTTCAGAACAACGTGATTCGCCATTTCTTTTTCGTTGTTTTCCGTGTAAACACATTAACAACAACAAAAAAAAACTGGCGCATTTGATGCCCCATGCTATATCTCTGCTCCGAGGCGCAGCTTACGTTGCAGGCCGGCAGACTTATTTTAACCATCTGGTGATATTAAACATGGATCAAAATCTCGATACACGGATGTTCTCGATTTCCATCTACTTCAGAAAAACGGTCGTGGGGAAGGGAGATCGAGGCCACTTGTGGTCAGCAAAAAACGGCTTAGCCACTGAGAAACTCCTGCGGTCACACTTGTCAAGTATTAACAATTTGCAGGTGTCGGACCTTTTAAACAAAAATATGAAATGCGAAAAGTTTGCACACATCGGGTGTGGGCTTTCGCTGTTGCGCAGTGGAGCACTCCTGCAGCCTGATTGCTCCAATAAAGTCGCAGCTAGGGAACGGCAAAGTCGTTTTATATCCCCTGCATGCTGCCGAGAATGACATTTCGTTTGGTCAGCTTGCACTACTCTCGCGCTTCCACCAGCAGCAGACCATTGCTACATTGGTGCTCGTTCATTTCCCCTGTTGTTACATAGAGCGTGATAATGTTCAATTGTCTGGAGGGGAAAGTGCGCGAGCGGGTACGAAGTTGATGGTACGCGAAAGATAAAAAGGCCTGCATTGCATTGACTGTGCAATATCAACAACGGAGGGTCGAACCGGTTCGGCATGAACCGGTAACCGTTATGTCTTTTTTCGGTTCAGTTCCAGTTCGGGTTCAGCGTGTTTAAAAAATAATGGTTCGGGTTCAGTTCCGGCAAAAATACCGGTTCATATCCGGTTTTCGGTTCGGTGCGGTTCCGGTTCGACACACTGATATATATATATATATATATATATATATATATATATATATATATATATATAATAAGGGTTGGCAGTCAAGAAAACCTCGGAAAGCAAAGGGGAGTATGCGGTAGGACATTGGGAGGTACTCCGCACCGTTACAGGCGAGGCAGTAAGCCGTTTGACTCTCGTGTACCTCATGGTCGTAGCTTAATGGGTAAGACGACTGACACTAGCTCTGTCTGGTCTACCAGACACAGGCTCGAATCCTGCCTGTGCCAGTGTGATTTTTTGCAATTGTAAATGCTAAGCGCACGGACGCAGACGGACATTGTGCGGTCCTAAGGTGCTGAGCTTAGATTTCAGTCAGCCCAATGAACAAGTAGGGTTTCCTAAAGGCTATTTAACAATGGACCATATTCACACGATCATTCAGGTGATGGAGAAGTGCACGGAGTACAATCAACCCCGATATATAGCTTTCAGATATTATGAGAGAGCATTTGACTCGGTCGAAACCTCAGCACTCATTCAGGTATTACGGAATCAGGGTGTAGATTAGCATTACGTAATACCGTAATTACCCGATTCTAACGCTCCCCCGATTCTAACGCGCACCCGATTTTCCAGGCAAAAAACCGAAAAAACTTGCACTTCCGACTGTAACGCGCAAGGAACTTTGTGAGCAAGAAAAATGAATGCGAGAGAAACGGGCGATTTATTTCCCGAATAATCTCACTCATCTCACTCCTCGTCGCTCTCCGAGAGCTCCTTGTCGCCTTCAGCTGACCGCAACATCTCGCCATCGGTGCCGTCAAGCGCGTTCGCGATGCCACACTTCTGAACGATCGTTCAACCATGTTCGATGGGATCGTGGCCCACGCCTCGCACGCCCATCCCGCGAGCTTCTCCAGAGGCATACGCTTCAGCCAACCGCTCGTTGTGAACGCGTGGGAGCCGCTCGTAAGCCGCGGAAGCGGCGCACCTTCCTTGCCGCTGCTGCCATTGCTGTTATCAAGCACGCAAGTGGAATAATTTGACGATTTGTGTGAACGCCGAAAGAAAAGCCTAGGCGCCTAGATACGAAAAATTGTTGCTAAAAGCTTTGGCGCCATCTTGAGATGGCGATGACGATGGGTGGAACGAAATTTCAGCTGTTTCGGCAGTTTCGGTTTCGTATCCGATTCTAACGCGCATGCGATTTTTCGGCCTTTTTTTGCGAAAAAAAGGTGCGCGTTAGAATCGGGTAAGTACGGTAATACTAGAGGATATCTACAATGGCTCTACCATCGTTCTCCATAAGGGGATCAGTAAAATATAAGGAAGGGCATCAGTCAAGGAGGCACAATCTCTCCAATGTTATTCACAGCATGTTTACAGGATGTATCGAGAACATTGGATTGGGAACAGGTGGGCGTATGGATAAATGTAGAATAAATGTGCCAGATTTGCTGATGGCGTTGCCTTGCTAAGTAACTCGGGGGAAGAATTGGAAAGCATGCTTACCGCACTGGACAAGCAGAGTAGAACCGTGGGCCTGAAAATTAATATGCAGGAAACTTAAGTAATGCTCAATAATCTCAGGAGAGCCCAGTGGTTTGAGATAGGTGGCGAGGCAGTGGCAATCGTGAGCGAATATATCTACTTAGGCCAAGTTGCGAGCCGCGGATCCCAAACATGCGGCAGAGATAATTAGAAGGATAATAATGGGGTGGGGTGCATTCGGCAGGCATTCTAAGATAATGAATGGCAGCCTACCATTGTCATTGAAGAAGAAAGTGCATGACAGCTCACAGCTGTATGTGTGTGTGTGTGTGCGTGTGTGTGTGAGAGAGAGAATGATATATATATATATATATATATATATATATATATAGAGGCAGAAAATAAGGGTTGGCAGTCAAGAAAACCTCGGAAAGCAAAGGGGAGGTTGTGGTGGGTCATAGAAAGAGATGAAGAATTTTTTCAGTCGAAAAGAAGTGGTGAAAAAATGCCCGCCGGGTGGGATCCGAACCCACGACCTCCAGAATACCGGTCTGGTGCGATAACCACTACGCTACCGGCGGGGCTGTTTCCCCAGCACTTTCTCGGGTATTTATGTTAAGGTATCTTTATTTCCTGCACTTGGGGGTGATAGCCAGCGCCACTCGGACTACTCGGGGTGAAGGGGACCTTCTTTTTAACCCTTATTTTCTGCCTGATTTCACGGAGCCCCTCATTTCTCATTTTCTGATTCGCTACATATATATATATATATATATATATATATATATATATATATATATATATATATAGAGAGAGAGAGAGAGAGAGAGAGAAAACGATATTTCTTTAGCACACTGAAGCCGAACCGGAACTGAACCTAAAAATAAGTAACGCCCAGTCGAAAAACACAACAGGAATTTCTGTCGCACAACAGAAATTTCTGTCGCACGACAGGGATTTCTGTTGGGACTACAGGATGGTCTGTCGTGCGACAGGAAGTTCTGTAGTACAACTACAGAAAATATGTCGTACGACAGGCATTTCTGTCGCACGACAGGAATTTCTGTTCGGACTACTGGGTGGCCTGTCGTGCGACAGAAATTTCTGTAGTACAACTACAGAAAATCTGTCGTACGACAGGCATTTCTGTCGCATAACAGGAATTTCTGTTGGGAATGCAGGATGGTCTGTTGTGAGACAGGAATCTCTGCAGAATGATGACAGAATGTCTGTCGTACGACAGAAATTTATGTAGTACAAAAGACATATCTATAATGCGACCGACATTCTGCAGTCCCCACTACAAAAACCTTTCTAATAGAACTACAAAATTTCTGTCGCATGAGACCTTTCTTTGTACTACAGTTATTGTGCAACACCCTGTAGGCACTACACAAACTTCTGTTGGCCCACAGACTGTCCTTCAGCCACTACATTCAGCATTCGGTAATTACCATTATTATCTGCCATGCGACAGATCATTTTGTAGTCCCTGCAGATTTTTATAGTGTGAAAGACAACTTTAGATCCATTGCGAAAGTGTCACATGACAGACCGTTCAGTATTGCTACGAAATCTCTCGCTTACCCTGTCGGAAAACCCCGCGTTTTCCGGCATTAGGAGATCGATGGAATAGCCCGGAAAGAACGGAATACACAGGAAAACGCCGCGCTGAACGACAACAACGCGGGGAGGTTGCTGGAGAGCATCGAATAACATGGGGACATTGCCTTTAGGGACAGGGCTTCAGCCAATGTGAAGGGGATATCACGAACGGGATAGTCCGGGACGGTATGGTGCCGCGGCTTGGCTGGACACGGGAATGCCGCGCGCCGCGATCGACGCAGATGCTCAGAAACTTGGTGTTTGCGGCCCGTGCGGGGCCGCTAAATCCCACTTTTTTAGCGTGCGCTGCACGGAAACAATGCTGCGTGCGAGTGACGGTCATCTCGTTGAATTGCATTGCAAGCGTCTGTTGTAATGAACGTTTGTTGCATTGCGGCCATTAGCATTCCGGCTGTGTTGGAAAAAACCTTCGCTACAAATTTGCAATTAACAACACAACTTAGCACAAATCAGACTAATGTTGGAGCATCTAAGCGTAGCCCCATAATAAAAAAAAAAAATGGATACATAGAGAACTTCGGAAATTCCTTGGGTTCTTTGACTGAATTGAAATTGCGTATATTGTACTGTGGACAATGTTTGATAAAAGAATCAGGCAACAAGGGTAGCCCCTCGGCAAAACGGACGCATAAAAAACAAGCAAGATGTGCTTTTTGAAGACGTGGTGTAATAATTGCAGTGCACATTCTGACATGTATTTCTGGGTGTTTTTGAGAGCCCCATTGTTTCAATCTGCGTGCTGTTGTTTTATTTTTTTAGCGAGCAATTTGTATATTTTAACGCGAAACATGTGTCCAATCAAGCCGAAATAGTTAAAATGAGATTTTAAAAACAGCGAACCAGTTGCCGCTACCTGTGTGAAAAAAAAAAAAAAACGGCGCCAGTGAACTCGCTGCCGAGATGTGTTAAAAAAATTAATGTAGAAAGAAAGAAAACGCGCGCCTTCCCTCTAGCCCGGCCCTTCGGAAGAAGTTCGGGGAAGCATCGTCACCACTGAAGGCATGTCGCGGCGCGGCAGAACTCGCGGGACGGGGAGACCAGAATACGAAGAATCGAGAGGGGTGCGGAGGGGTCGCGAAACGACTTCTCGTGATCGGCCGGTTCCCTCCTTACCCTTCCTTTGTTCCCTCCTGCTTTTCGTCTCCCGGTCAAAATTTGCGGTGGCTGCGTGGCCCAGTGGCTCGTTCACATTTCACATCGGCGCTTTGCCTAGTTGAAGTTAGGCTTAACTTTTTTGTAAAAACGTGCATCTTATGTCCCCGCGGAGTGTCAGCAGCAACATTTGAAGCTTCGGAAGCTGTGGTAAAAGCAAGATCAGTGGTCCGGATTTCAAGCATCTCGATGTGAGAACTCCTCCAGCGACGACTAACCGGGGTGCTTGGGATAATTGGCACTTTAATGTGAGTGAATGCGACGAATCTCGCAGGCAGCGTGATTTGGAATACGTGCGATGTGCTTCGACAATCGACTGAACTTGCCACGATCCCTGCGTGACTTCGGCAGGTATCGTGCGTGCATACTCTTCAAGATAGTGCAGCACCACAGAGACGTGCGCTTTTCGCCACAGGATATCCTTCCACCCCTTGCTGTGCGAATGCAACGGAACAAGGTTCACAAAGGCAAGCATTCCAGCTAAAGATTGACTTTCCATTTTAATTTTCTCACGTTCTCTCACGTTTTGCAGTGTAAAAAAATATTTGTTCACTTGTGTTTTAATGGCCCTAATATAAGGAACAAATTTTCGAATGGTTATTGTCGATGCTCGTTTAATAAAAATTATTTGTTTGGTGTAACAGCAACATAAGAGGGCAGTAAAAGCATCTCCATGACAAAAAGTGAAGCCGCGGTAGTGCCCAGGAACAGTGTTGTAAAAAGATGAAAATAAAATGGATAAGCACCGCAAACTGCTTTTTTTTTCGGACTGTCATCAGGCATGTGCAGTCTGCGTAACATCAAACTTTTGTATTGCATGCACGAAAATACCACTAGTTGCATTGCTTAAATGCCTTTTGGTTCAGCTTTCTGAAATCAGTTATTCACTGAAAACAATTTCAAGATTGTACCAGAAAGGCAAGAATGACCTCAAATGCTTATGTTTGTTGGTCATATTTTTATGGAAATTGTTATTGAAATTTTGAAATTGAAATTGAATGAAATTTTATTGAAATCCTGCATACTTCAGGTACTTAATAGAAAAAAAAACGGGAATTAAATTTCTTATGCCAAACAAGTTGAAATTGGAGACATGACAGGATTTACTACGAAAACAGACATGACAGGATTTTCTACCGACTACAGAACAGGATTTACTACAGACTACAGGGCAGGATTTACTACAGACTACAGGACAGGATTTACGACAGACTACAGGACAGGATTAACTACAGACTACAGGACAGGATTTACTACAGAATACAGGACAGGATTTACTACAGACTACAGGACAGGATTTACTACAGACTACAGGATAGGGTTTACTACAGACTACAGGATGTCCCATTCCCTCACAGGATCATTCTGTCGTATTTTTCTGTTGTGTTTTTCGACTGGGCGGTTACCGGTTCACGATAAAACGGTTCGACTATCCTCTTTACGTACCACCAGCTTAGTGATCATCCATGGCTTTAGTACAATCACAACATTATCAATGCCCTCCCTATTCGTGGCCGCAACTCGAGGAAAGAAATGCGCACCAATATTGAAATAGGATGTTTCTCCTGGCCGTCCGCAGGATATCCCACTATTGGCTGCGTACAGGCGATATAGAACATACGCTTTGCGCTTCAAGGTACAGGTCTCGCTGCGACTGTACAGTTGTACATCAACACAAAGCGAACGATAAAGCAACGAAAGAATGGGTTTTTGATGATTACCTTGCTCAATATTTTACTTTTATGTATACCACTATAAAAACAATATTTGCCCTAATTTGTTTTAAATCGTTGGAAGGGCAGCAGTGTCTTGTGTACTAGCTCCCTTAATGGATTGATAAATAAAGCTTTAATTTCGTCAAAAAAGGGGCAAGGAATACTGCGTTATTCATCACGGGGCGTGGCGACTAGACCATGCCTTCTAGCAACCTACAGTGTTTTTGTCAAGGCCCAAACTTGCATCGACGGGTCGGTGCTGAGCACCGCGCCCTCCAACTGCCCTGAATTGGGTAATTTCAGACCGCTAGGAGGCGGGTGAACTCAACCTTGTCTTTCGGCTTTACACATCGAGCATTAGGGGCGGTAAGCTCCTTTATAAATCAATGGTAATTTTCAGGTGGCATAGATTTATTTAGTTTAGAGCTGACTCCGGATGGCTTGCTGGATATTGTTGAGAGATATATGAGGTTGATGATATTTATTTATGTTTAGGCGGTAGCGCATAACTATCTGATGGTACGTTTTCTCATGCCTTCACTGACCGATCTGATGGACAAATCACCCACATCCCGGTTGACAAAAAAGCCCGCGCAATACAAAAAAAAAAAATGTACAGGGGCAGGCAGGTCACCAGACTGCTGCACCGCGAAACAGCGACCCACATCCTAAAAGTGCCTACTTGTCGCATTTTAAAATTCCTGGGGATGCAGAGGATTGCATGGTGCTCTCAAACTGTGACATAAAAGGGCTTATATTACTCTTGGCAAAGTGCCGTTTCACCAATCAGCTTCTGTATAGAGGGGAAGCCGAGTATAGAGGCTCGTTGAATAAAAGAGCGGCTGTAGAGGATGTTTACGCATTAGTAGACAACTGTCACAATTTTTGTACCACTTCTTGTAGATTTTTAGGGGTATAAAAACGCAGGTAGAATTTGCTTTTCCTGGGCGTGAACGGAAGCTCCATATCGAAGTCGCCAAAGTTCGTGGTCGGCGCAATTCCCCTGCTGATTCTACATACACGCTGAACGCAAAATAAACCGTGACCTTGTTTTATTTGAAAGACATAGCCTTTGGTAACGCACGCTGTACCGCCCACGCAGGACGTTACGTTCACCAGAAACGATAATACGTATTGAAAAACCTTCCAGCTAGGCTCAAACCAACGTCAGCGGTGGCGTAATGTGGGAAAACAGATTTATCAGGCACTTAATTTCACGTTAGCAATCAAGACGTATGGTAAAACAAGATAGGGGGCACCACTAAATCTCACAAACCTGGATTTTAGCTGTGGCTTTGGTGGGCGGCGGCAATCGCATAAGTCCCCGTGATGTCATAAGGGCTGTGCAAAAAACTCCTCTTGAACGGCAACAACTTCCTTTATTTTCCCTATTACCTAGCCAATTTGTTTAAAGTTGTCATTATTATCGACATCGTTGCTATTGAAACAAAGCCATCTTTTTAATGAACCAAACTGGTATTTGTTTTGGTCGCGGTCCCTGTGAACTACAAACTTAGTTTTTTTTTTTTCGCACTTAGCTATAATTATTCGTTCCGAACTTGTTCGCAAACCGGTTCGGTGTGTAGTTTAGTCCAGCTGGAACTGAACCGGGACGAAATTATTTCGCCCGAAACCCGAACCGTAACCGAACCGTTATTATATATATATATATATATATATATATATATATATTCATTGAAACAGATAAAGAATTTTTGCAAGAAAGAAGAAAGAAAGAAATATAAATACCCGAGAAAGTGGAGGGGCAAAACAGCCCCGCCGGTAGCGTAGTGGTCATCGCACCAGACGCGTATTCTGGAGGTCGTGGGTTCGGATCCGACCCGGCGGGCATTTTTGCTCCACTTTCTTTCTTTCTTCCAAAAATTCTTTATCTGTTTCAATTACCTACCGCATCCTCACCTTTGCTTTCATTGGCATTCTTGACTGTCAATCCTTATTTTCTGTATTATTTCAACGAGCCCCTCATTTCCCATTCTGAGTCGCTGCATGGATAGCGAGTGTCTCTGTTCTGGCGGTCTTGGTGCCAGAGATAGCTTAAGAGGGTTCAACGCTGGTCGACCACTCTCGACATGTCGAAGACGCTCGAGTCACGACGGGGGGGAGGGGGGGGGGGTAAAAAAGAAGGTCCCTGTTAAGTTCGGGCCCCTCACTTATTATTTAAAACCGCCCGGCAATTAGATATCTTCCGCTGGGGTTAGCTTGTTTACCTGCATTGTGTTTGTTTCCCCGCCGGCCGAGCCGCTTATGGTCACCAGATCCAACGGGTCATTAGATCCAACGAGTCAGGAGATCCACTAGGTCACGTGATGCCCGAGTCAGAAGATCCAATGAGTCAAGAGATCCAACCGAGTCACTAGATCCAACGCGTCACTAGATCCAACGAGCCATTACATCCAAAGGGAGTTAGGCGCGAGGGGCGTAGGGAGAAACCGCGGAGGCTTCTTTGTTATTCGCCTTGCTTTTTGTGTCCACCCGGCGATCAGGCCCGGCGACGACGCATACAAACGCGTCGGTCACTTCATAATAGCTGAAAGCCACGTAAGCTTTCGAAGAAGGATTTTCTTGCGAGAATCCCCGAAGCGGACGGGAGCTGAAGGTTGGTCAGGGGGTCAAACATTGGGTGAAAGTTAGGAAGAGGTCACCAGACGTTCTGTCTGTGATAGTTGCACTGCTCAAAGTTATTGGGCGAAGTTCAGTTCGTCACGCGTCTGAGCCTGGCGACTTGGCGGCTGGGATACGTCGTTGGGCAGACGGCCAGGTTTTGTTAGGCGCCCCATGTGTCTACAAAGGAAAGGAATTCTGGCGGCGCGGAGCACAAACATAGGCGTGCACGGTATGACAATACTTTAAGACGTGTCGCCCGAGAGCCGATTCCCGGAGCTGGGTCTGCTTTTGGTTGGTTGGTTTTCATTTCTGTTATATTTGTGTTTTGCGGAATACCTTTGGGTTTCTGTATGAGAGTGAGAGAGGTGGGTCACGTGTCTATTTTGAACCCACCTAGCTTTGTTTGTCACAGTGGCCAATCAGTGGCCCAGTGTGAGCTAATAATGAGCCTTCCTCACTCTCAAGTTGTGACGTCCCTTGTGTGGGCGGGGTTTTGTTGGTAAAACCGAGGTGTTTGATGTTTGTGGAGGAGGGAGGAGACAGAGAACAGAGGAGAGGTGGAGAGCGGCGGGCTCCCGCTTGACGCGGGCATTGCCCGACCTCTTGTTTGCGATCACGAGCCACGAGTTGTAAATACGTAATGTAAATAAATTGTACATACTGTACATTTGGAGTTTATTTGGAATAGACCGCCGTCGGCTATGTGCCGTCGGCCAACGAGCCAGCGAGACGTCGTTCATCGGTTCATCTCTTCGATCAGCGATAATCGACTTCGGCCGACCGATCCAATACCTTCTGAAAATTTAACTGTCCCCTTCACCCCGACTAGTCCGAGTGGCCGCTGGCTACCACCCTTAATCGAAGACAACAAATCCCTTAACATAAATACCCGAGAAAGTGGAGGGTAAACACAGCCCCGCCGGTAGCGTAGTGGTCATCGCACCATACGCGTATTCTGGAGGCCGTGGGTTCGGATCCCACCCGGCGGGCATTTTTTCTCCACTTTCTTTCTTCCAAAAATTCTTTAACTGTTTCAATGACCTACCGCATCATCCCCTATGCTTTCCTTGAGATTCTTGTCTGCCAATCCTTATTTTCTGTATTATTTCAACAAGCCCCTCATTTCCCACTCTGATTCGCTATATATATATATATATATATATATATATATATATATGTTTGTGTGTGTGTGTGTGTGTGTGTGTGTGTGTATGTATGTATGTATGTATGTATGTATTTTCCGACATGAATATGTGAGCAGTATAGCCCGAAAACTGCTACGTATAAGCAGCGTGCTGGTTAGGCACAAGCTTGGGGTCAAATAGCGTTCTTTTTTAAATCCCATTGAATGATCCAACATTGCCGGAGCAGAGTATAATTAGGTGTGAATTATTCAGTAAAAATGTTCCTTTACCGTTATGTGTTTTCCGCTTTATCTTCCACTTAGGCAGCATGCTTCCCTTGCGATGTAAGGGCTTCTGCTTTTTTGTAATTGCACACGAAGCGGGAAGCGCAGCTCCTGCCAAGCGTGCCATCAGGCAGCATGGTAGGACATTGAAGGGCAGCTCTGAGACTTCAGCTCTCCACGAGAAGTGTGTTAAGCAAACTTCCGTTTTTGAAATTTTTCAAGGGCACAGTAAAGGATTACCGCCGAAAGAAGAAAGGAAGACGCTCCGCCCTATAGACCGAGCTTTTTGCGGTGCCTCGATAGTTGCGCGGAGAAAAATGTGGAGCGTGAAATCTCTGTACCGCGCTGTTACTCTGCCCCGATAGTAGTACGTACCTTCCCCACCCCCTCCCCCCTCCCCTGGCTTCGATTATTTTTCATTGTAAAACCCGTTTTTATCCTGCCTTCGTGTGTGTCCGCACGGACCACGCACGAGTCGACATCAGCAGCGTATGCCTTCTAAAGGAGAAAACGTGTGTTGAAAAAACAATGCGAAAAGCCGACCTCTTTCTGGCAGATCGTTGGTGCATTTTATTGCTACTGATTCCGCGCACGCATCCGTCGAAGGGCTGCAGATGCCTCAGCGTTACGCAGAGCCAGCCGGTATTCAATATCGATGGAAGTTTCTGGAAATAGGAACGAAGGAGGAAAAGAAAAGAAAACGACGTCTGAGCTAACGTACACGCGTGTGCGGGAGGTTGGATTCAGGCCAATCTCGACCGTTAAGAAGCCGTGCAAACGGAGCGGTTTAGGTATCCGCGATGGTGCACGTAGATGAAGGCCACGAGCCCTCTGACCTGCCTCTTTCGCGTCGCAGTGGCGGCAGGCTTTAAGTCTCCCCAAGCGTTCAGATTACGCATGTTTCACGCGCCGAAGCTACACCTCGGCAATGAAGCGCGCTGTAGTGGAGGACTCCGGATTCATTTTGACAACCTGGGGATGTTTAACCGGCGCCGCAATCTCGACTCACGGGCGTTTTCGCTTCTCGCCTCCATCTGAGAAGCGGCTGCCGTCGCGGGGATCGAACCCTCGTCCTTGGGCTCCGCAGTACGACGCCTTAGCCACTGGGCCACCGCGGCGGGTTCCCCTAACGTTACTTTTCCTTCGCACATTGTTCCGTGTTTTAACTGGCTGAGGTCTCGTAGCTAGGAATATTTGTGTTTTCAGCTGGAGTTCTATTTGCTCTGTTTCTCAGTTACCAGTTGTTCGGCTGTCCATCTACAAAGCAGCGAGGTTTACTCGCTTGAATCTAGGCTCAGTAAAGCAATGTCGCTTCAGTATGACTTTGCACCGAAGGAAGCTGCTCTCGTATTTCAAATAAAACACGAAGTAGACAGCGCAGCAAGTCCTGTGGTTCTAAGCATCGTACAGCACTTATCGCCGACGAGTTGAAGCCAGCTTTCATGATATTCAGTGACGGCAGGCTGCGAATGAGCGCCTCTTGGCCTAACATCGAGGTCGACTGTAAATAGCCCCGACATCATACAGCACAAGAAACGCAACTGAGAGCAAGGGAGCCGTTGAGCGACGTGGCGTCCGGAGTAGATCGGAAGTGACTCGGAAGGGTCTGCCTGCTCTCCCAACCGGCGCGCCCCTTCGCCGGGTAGTGCTTCGCGAGCGATTTATTATTTAGGGATCCACCTCTGGCCTGGATCAGGGCGGCTGTTAATCCGGGCTGTCAGATTAACGGGAGCGTCCATTTGCTGCAGCCGGCAGCAGCGTCCGAAGGAGCCGATCGGGACCCGCCTTGGCCCCATTACGACGGCCGCACAACGTGGCGGAGACCTGATGGGCCCGCTGGGTCCGCGGAACGGCTGGACGCTACTGCCCTCGGGGCACTGTTTCGTGCATCATCATTAGGCCACTCGCAATTAAACGACGCCGGGCTGCTGGAGTCCCACGGTAGACAGACGGTAGCACGTGCGAAGGGACCCCGGGGCGCGACTGCTGCTGTCACAGGCAGGAAAGCTGATCCCCACTGTCAACTGCTGCGTGTTCGAGCAACATCTGGTGTACGGCTCACGCGCTCGGTTTCTATTAGCTTTTTTTTTTTTGCGAGTTTCTGTAAGAGCAGCATTACAGCGAACAGCTGTATAACCAACAGAATATGCTGCGTGGATCCGGATGGGCGCACATGTCGGATCCCAATTGTTGGCACTGTCTGTGACGATACTCAAGGGAGATAAATACGGTGTTTATTCTGCAGGTGCCCCCTCCCCTCTGTGTAGAGAACAGATATGCCTGAATGCCTCACTGAGACCTCATGCCGAACGGTCGCACTCCACAATGATACTACACATAGCTTACAGGTTGAAAGGACGCTCATAAACGTGACTCCGCCTATCCACGTTGTTGTGAAAGGGCCACACGGAATGTGTACTGGTGCGACGGTAGTGAGGTGTACTCTTCGAGAATCTGATCGTGTTTTTCTTACAGGGCAGCTGCTTAATTCTCACCCAGCCCCCGAATGATTCACTGGCGTGCAAATTGTCGCTGAAAGTACGTCACGTCGAGGTGCGCTAGCGTTGGGGCGGAATGGAGAAGCGCCTCTACGTAGGGCCTCAATGATCCGTGCGAGGGCCAAGTCGGGCTCTCTCGCCCGCCCCCGCGCATGCCCCTGTAGGGCGGCGTCGCCATACCCACCTACGCGACGGATTTGCGCTGACGAGCGTGCCAGGCCTGGCGGATCCTTGTGCTTCGTAAGGGCAATATGCTGTGCGGGAAAGCAAATAAGAAAAAAAATCTATCACAAATGCGGCGGGGCATCTGGCAGACAAAGCAGCAGGTGGAAAGCTCCGTTTCCAGCGAAGAAGGGAGGGGGCAAACGACCGAACAGCTCGCTGCGAGTCTGCCGCGGGCACCTTATCGTGGCACGCCTACGCACTGTTACCGGCAACTGCGTCTGCTTCGTTTTACTCCTAACTTGCACCGTCCTCTTGCTCCAGCCCCGCTTGCGAGAAATTCTCCGCTTGCGGAGGGCGCACAAAAAAAGACGCTGCGTAGAAAAAGGGGCGCACATGACATGACCAAGGGCGCCGCAAGCCAGAAATGGAGTTCATGCCCGGCCGCCTCGGAATGCTCTTTCGTCTTCGCTAAAATGGTGCGACGAGACGCCATCTCCCTTCTTCGGCCCGGGTGGCGTTCCTCAACATTCGTGCCACACGAATCTTGTTTCGTGCCATGGGTGTTCGTCGCTGCGTTTTGTTGTCGCTTAATGCATCCCTCGGTTGCGGCACTGCGGGCACCGTGTGCAGGCACTTGGTCGCCGTGAAATAGAACACCCTCTCCCATATTCGGCTGCCAGCCGCGACCTCGTGGAACGCGTTGTTGGGAACGTGCGAGAATGCTTAGCGAATGCGCGCGCTTTCTTTTCTTGTTTGGTTTTGTTCCTTTGTGCGTTCCTGTTATGCGCGAGCGGTTGGCGCCTTTTGCTGATGGTTGTAACGCGGCCCCATGGGTAGCCGTCGTGTCCTATGGGAGGGCTGTAATTGTTACCTAATACGACAAATCACCGCGCCATTATGCGTTAAACTTGCAAATGCGGGCTGTTCGGACGTAACGTAATGCCAGGAGAGCGTGCGCGGGCGGCACTTCCAGGCTATGTGATCCCAACACTCTCTCTCTGGTGGGCGCCACGCGAGAGGAACAGGTTTTGTGTAGGAAACGCTCATTTTGTCCACGAAGCACGTCTCGCCACACATAGCGTATCAGGCCACTAGCTCATGTTAAATCTCAGATGCTTGCCAGGCAAACACGAAAAAGTTCTAGAAGTAATCTTGACGTGATGTAATCGAGAGAATGGAAAAGGCAACTTCCCTCTGTTACCTTGGTGACCGCTCAAAGAAACCATTAACAAAATCCTCTCCCTTCTCCTGTTTTTACTGCGAAGCAGTATGTGTCTCGCCCACCCAATTTTCATTCCGGTGAAGTCGATTTACTCGGCGCCGCTCCGGTACTCCTCCTCGTCACGGCCGACCCCTCTTTTAGAACGATTATCGCAACGGTTATTCCCCTCGCCACCACCAATGCCTCATTCGCAAAATGCGCAGTCGGCTGACAGCGGCCGTAGCGCCGTTATCAGATTATTGCGGAGAATCAACAGCAGCGCGAATGGGTGTAAAAACACCCGAAAGTCACCGAAAGCCGCGACCGTTGCTGCGTCAAATTCCACCTCGCCCATTATTAGATGCTGGTCCGTACCGATTGAAAGCAACTTGCCCCGTTGGAACACCGGCGTAAGCACATCATTCTGCTTTAGCTTGAACGCCATTACGAGCAACATTGTCGCGTCGGCGGCCCTTGTTGACCAGCTGGTCATAGTTCTTCTGGCGGAAGAGTAATAATGGATATCAGTCTGACCGCATATAAAGTCTTTCTCTCTCCCTTGGTGCTGGTCCCGGAAGCGGCCGCATGTGGGACCGTTGCGGCTCTATATATGGACTCTAAGCTGATTGGACTTGCGCATGGACTTGAGTTCAACTGCGCACTCTGAACTCTGCGCCTAGTGGATTGTGGGAACGGACTTGTGCTTCGTGTTGGCAGTGGGGACCGTGTTGTGGGGCGCGCTTGTGGGCGCGACATGGCGGACGATGTTCGGTTCCTGGTGCAGGACATTGTGGTCGGCAGACTGTGATGTTTTGGTGTGGTTGGCGGGGGTCTATTGGGACTTTTTAGGGACTTTTTCGGGACTTCGTAGTTGATATTGTGCTTTATATTTTGGGGAGAGGGGGGAGGACTGTGCGCTGCACGTCTTTCTTTTCGGTGATGTATGGAGGGCTTGGCAGGTATGGCAGAACAGTGGGGCGTGGGCGGGTTGGGCTCGGAGTGTGTTATCTGAGGCACTTTCTCCCCTTCCGTTCATGACTCAACTCCATGTGGGTGCTCTGTTGCGTTGTTTTCCAGCCGAGCAAAGCAAAAGCCTCACTATTTTTCTTTCTTTCTTTTTGTAACCCATTGGCTTTTTTCTAAAAGGTTTTGGAGCTTCCGCTTCCCGTTCTTTTATTTTTCTGGTCGGCATTAACCTGCTATAGCACAGCTGGTGAAGGGTTGTTCCCGTTTTTATTAGGTTGCTTTTATTTTTGTAGGGAACTTTTTTTTTTTTCATTTTTTCCCCCTTCGCTGGTGTATTTCACGGCTAAATATTCACGGCGGAGTAGGCGGGCACGGTTTGCGGTGGAGAGAGGGGACATGAACGCACAGCAGGGCTTAACCGATGCCACTATCGATGACATACAGGTTGTGGTGGTGGTAGATATAAGCGTGCACGAGTCTCGTGGCTCAATGCGTCCTGTCAGCTCTCCTCCGCAGTCGAGCTATTTGGGTCTGGGTTGGTGCGTTGCGCAGATAATAAGATGCCTACAACAGGGCAGCGAAAGGGACAGCCACGTGTGTGTCCGTTAGAATACATTTCGAGGCCTTCTAGGTATTAGCCGCTATGGGACGGACAGATGAACGAAAATTGAGGAAGCGTCAGCCCGAACAGAAGCGTGAATGGGCGCGGAAACAACGGAAAGCCGCTTCCGCCGCCGTTGCCGCCTCAAATTCCGGCTGTTTGGGTAGCTGGGAATCTCTCCCGTATTCCCAGCAACTGGCCTGCTTGGAACGCCGATGTGGGCCAATATCACTTGTTCAGCTTAAACGGTTTTCAGAGCGACATGTTCGAGGGTGTCTTTCACTTCTAAGCACCCGCTCAATACCGGTTGCCGGTATATGCGTGCACGGATTGGGAGTGGAGGGAGGGGAGGGGGGCACGCGCAGCTAAAGGTTTCGTGCCCTTACTGATGACTTGTCCGTTGTGTTTGGTTGAGGTTTAAACGTGGCCGTCAAACAGCACAATGCGAGCGGTCCGGTGTCCTCAGTGGTTGAGTGGATTGGGTTGGCGTGTTACATAAACAGGAAGATGCCTACAACGCGGCAGGGAAACAGACAGCTCTACGTTTTTCCGCTAGAATAAAGCTCAGGTCTTTTCAAATTTCGTTCATGTGATTGGCCGGGAAGCATGCTCAGTCGTACATTACAAAAAAAAAAAAAACGCGTTTTGTTTCGTGCACTCCGTGGAGGGCGTGCAGCTTCGCAGGTAATCCGTTTTCAGAGTCGAGGAGCACTAATTTTTTTTCTTCCATTTTTGCCTGGATTAACCCAGGCAAATGAATATTTTAAAGGGACCCTGCAACACTCTGAGCAGTGCAAGTAAACCTGCGCGACGTTTAGATTACACTGCCAGGAATACCTGAGCCAAATATACGCGTGCACGTGAAGCGGTGAGCCCGCAAATCGCTGTGAAAGACGCGGAAAACCAATCACGCTCTCCAATTTTCTTCATTTGCACCCCTGACATAGCCTAAACGACGCCATTACGGCCATGGCTGTCCTATTGGCTGTCGCTGGTCTACTTCGCGGCTTATTTCTCTCATTTCCTGTAACCATCCGCCGTCGTCGGCGCTGTGTAGCAACCTCTTCTATGCCTGAACCTGTACGCACAGTTTTGGCGTTTATTTTGTGTTTTGTGCACGCGATATAGTTTGAGTGACCAACTCAATACTTCCCTTTTAACAAGAACGCTCGACAACAAACGTTTATTGCTTCAAAAACGCCCTACCAGCCTGAGCACGCGCTTGCGAGCAGGCAGCCCTACCTGCATTTTGTGGCACCAGACCGGAAATAGACCCCTCCACGTTGCGTAGAAAATTACATATCGAAGGCCGCCGACAAGAACGCCGCGAGCCGCCCCACTCTCCGGGAGAGAGCGCTCAGCTTTCGTCGCGTTGTCCGCGGGCGAGTTAAGCGCTGGACACATGTACGATTGGTACACACGATTCGCATGCGACTGATCGTTACGACTGTCGCCACGACTAGTCGTACGCGTGAATTTGAGACACATGACCCGATGCGCGCATACGATGCGTCGTCGGCGTCGCTCCGCCCACTGTTTTTTCTCCATGGTCAACTGCGAC
>NW_027526203.1:433267519-433374564 GCF_048455015.1 Haemaphysalis longicornis | reverse complement strand
CTTTGGCAAGAAGTCTTGTTCCGAGAAAGGGTACAGAGAAAATATTTCTCCTTGGTAGCGTGCGCAGTGTCTCTCAAAAACAGTAGTTTACAAATAGTGGACATTTCGTGACCCGCCCTCGCTATACACACTGAACTTTTTTGCACCATTTTTTGGCCTAAAACGGTGTAAGGATGAAAAAGGGTGTGCTTGTAAACACGCTAAAATAAGAGTCTAAGGCTTCTTAACACCCTCAAGTAACTGAGTTATGTACCAACTGGCCCGCCTTCAATCTGTGTTACCCTAAAGTAAGGGTGGGGGCAGCGCAGCCACTTGACAGTGTGAACCGGCTGAGCAGGCAGCATGGCACAGACACATTTAACACGAACAAGTGACACTTGGACCACAAATGAATTGAGCGACAAAACCAGCGGGGTGCATGGGGGAGAGCGAGTACATACTTAAAAATATATCTGCTCGACTTGCTTTTATAGCCAGCAGAGGAAACTCCTCTGATAGAGTTGGTGTGCTTCGCAAAAATCAGATATTTTAGCACTAATTTTGGAATTATGCATTTTAATGTCAGCAGGCGGATTTGCAAAAACTTTAATCGTGAGGTGGTTGTGATGTTCAATAAATATTTTTTTAAGTACCAGACACCTCTTCCACATCATTTCAATACCCACCAAGAAGGTTGTTCATTATTTCAACACCCTTTTTCCCACAAGGGTGTCAAGCTACAAATTAGGGTGTTGGAAATTAAGAAGGGTGTAAAACAGCTCCGACTTTAGAGGGATTTTATATCCATTTGCACGGGTGGACTGAATATTTTCTACAAGCGGGGGGGATGTTATGTACCTCACGATGTTTACAACATATTAATTGGTATAATTAATTACCAGCGTAGCTGTTTAAGCTTGAGCTAGGTTTGGTGGCTTTAGGAAAAATAATACAAAAAAACTGCACCACCCGTAAAGGGTGCACCACCGCAGATAGGGTAATATAACAGTGAAGCTGGCTTTTGAGCCTGTTGATTGTGAGCACATCGGGCGCATGCGTATGCACACCTCTTATGGCTCCATTTCAAACGTAAGAGTATTTTTGGGCTAGTAAAACGCAAAAAAAGATTGGCGTAGCTTGCACCAGTGCAAGGCTGGAGAAATCGCGGACCTGGGGGTCGATCTGGCTTGTTTCCCCCTTACACCCGCGGTCAGTGGGGGGCACACTGGAACAGCCTTATAAAATCCGGCTAAGCTTAACCTCACCCCTCAGTACTTAGTCTAGCCTAACTAGAGCATCGCAAAACCTAACAAAACTTAGCAAATCCTAGCAAAACCTAGCAAAACTTAGCAAATCCTAGCAAAACCTAGCAAAACTTAGCAACGCTGGAAGAAGCTAGGTGGACCCCAGCTCCGCTCTTTTTTTATTTCGACTGAGCACCTATTTCACAACCTTTCAACACCCTATAGGAAGCCAAAGATGTTGCAGTCGGTTAACACCCTTTCTGCCACACAAGAAGGTGTAAAACTACAAATTGGGGTGTTGGAACATAAGAAGGGCGTAATTAGTGTCTCTAGATAAGATACACAGTACCGTCACTGAGGCACGCAAGTGAACAACGGCGGCCATTTTGGTGTTTATCAGTGTTGCAGGTTGCCGCTTCTGCGGCCTCACCGCTAACTTTGACGAGGTCATTTGTAAAAAGACTGTCGAAGACGCCGCAACACGGCTTCTTCGGTCACACTTGTGCAGCTGAAATGCCGCGAAGCGCGTTATCTTTGATTCGCGTTCGGAACGACGCCAGTCGCGCGCAGCCGCTAAGTAGGGAGGACGAGCTGAGGCTACTACAGTTGACCGACAGGAAAACGCATAAACAACAAAGTCGCGGTGCCCATGAGCCATCGCAGTGTAAACAAATTTCACTTGATGCAAACTGACCAATGATCACGGCAGCGGCACGGAACAATAGAAGAAAAGAGTGCCGATATTATGTAACCTTATCTAGTGACACTAGGCGTAATGACTTCTCAACGCCGTTATTCCACTTATACTACACCTGTTTTAGGCGATAAGGGTGTAAAGAAGTTTAGGGTGTACCAAAAATCCCGGGCCATCTCCACTAACGTGAAACCTGGGGAGGGGCGAAGCATGCAGTGTACAAGTGTATTCTTGGCGCCTTGGCGTTTTCGCCAACGGAGATGAAACCGTTCGCTGCATCTTCGGTAGTTTTGTTAACAAACGACCCGGTCGAAGTTAACGGTGAGGTCGTACATGCGGCAATCTCGCAACACTAAGAAACGCCAAAATGGACGCCGTTGCTGATTTGCGCGCCTCAGTGGCGGTACTCTAATACCTTATTTACTGACACTACGACCGGCTTCTCTGGCGGCAATTGCTGGGTCCTGCCTAGCCTGGCGCATGCGCTCGGTGTTTTGGGCAAGAACTGCTCTATTTAGTGACACTGGTCCTGCCTAGCCTTCAAAGATAATCTGCAAACATAATCTGGAGGGGGGTGGGAGGGTCCCACTGTTCGCACGTGCCTTATCATTAATGCGGTTTCGATGCTTGTTTTGTGGTTTCCTTAAACGAATTCTGAGCTCTATGCTGCATGCCTGATTAGCCTGACGCAAGCGCTCGGCGTCTTAAGCTTTGGCGCCTTGGCGTTTTTGCCCACGGATAAGAATCCGTTGAGGTATAGAGGTATACAGCTTTGCTGTGAAACGATGCGTACAAATAATAAATTGCTGGTAAAGAAAATTTAACCAAGCATCAGCCTCTAAATTGTGTTCGCAATGGTGATTATTCGTGTGAATGGGCTACGCAGATAAAATAAAGGTTCCGTTCATTCGAAAGACTGCCTCAATGGAATAGCTCCTAATACGTTTAACGCAAACCTCACTCCAATAAGCTATATAATCAGGAAAATAGAAAACAGGCCGGCCACTCTCCAGTTATGTTACCGCACTGGAATTATGATGCATGACGGGACGCTTGGATGGTGAACTGAGGCTCACAAATTCAAACGCAAATTAAACAAGGATTATAAGCTTGCAGAACAATCTATTCGCGTCTTTAATTTAGTGCATGTTTTTTATAGTGGTAAGAATAATGTGGCAAACAGTAGAAGTTTCCAATGAACACGTAAACTGCGTAAACTTGCGATGCAGTGAATAAAAGAGGAGTAAATTTTATTCAGGTGGAGACTACACCTGTTGTTCGTCCACGGCCTAGGGAAGGCTCCCTGTGCAGTTATCCTTGGGTTGTTTCGGCCAAGCGGGCCACGTGACTAGCTGAAGCTGGTCGGTTGGGTCCGGGCTGGCCAGCATGCAGGCCCACTGCTCGGGACATGGGAAAGGAGGGAGGGTGGCTCAAACCGAATGGTGCAGGGGTGGAGCAGTAGTTACTTGTGATGGAATGTGAGGTAGGGTGGTCGGCATGGAAGAGCTGGCCGTAGGTGAATGTATCGATATATTCACCTACGGCAACCTCCTCCATGCCATCTACAATATCATCCACCATGACTCACCAGCGTCTTCATACCGATTGGTATGAAGACGTTAGTAGCTCGTTGCTTCGTATTTTGTCAATCAGCTGGTGGTGGAACAGTGCGGCGGGAAAAGCGATAATGGGAAAGGTAAAAAAAATTTGGCTTCAAGTTCTAATTTTTCTAAGGGAATGAAGCCTCGTTTGATGTCGAACAAGTGCCGGGGTACTAAATAAAATTTAGGGAAGCTTTCGCTCACGCGCGAGATTTGAATGGTGAAGCTGTTGTAGGTGATCACTAAAGGACACAAAGTTGAGTTTTAGTATCGTTGTGGTGCCGTGGTAGACGTCGGCGGCATGCCATTTCAATGACCTTTTGTTGAGCTAGACAGAGTGAGCTCGTCGTTTCGCTAGGCGTGTTCGTACGCCACTCTGCGAGCGCGACTTATCGTCTCTAGCAGATGATTTGCACGCCCAGCCTCTCGAAGCGCGGCCGGCCGGGCGAAATATCCGCGGCTGGGCCATGTGGAGTGAATGATCACGTACAACAGCTTCGATATTCAAGTCGCGGCTCCTCTACGCTACAGAGTGCATGCGCACGATGACGAACGAATGAAAGGGGTACGCTATGACGCGTCTACCTCGTTTTGAGAAAGTTTTGCCATGATACGGCGAACGCTGGATGTTTTGTGGTCAATTATTGCCAATCTCCCTAAGTGGGTATGCTTATCTTGACGAACGTGCGCTCGAGGTACGCGCGCACGAGCGCTCGTCTTTCACCCGAGTTTTCGGCGCACACGAACCCCGAACGTATACGGCCAGTAACAAGAGCTCCGCTCTTAAAAACAAAACGAAGTTGTATGTTGTCTTCATAGCCCCTCGACCTCATGCCCTTCTCTGCAGCCACGAGGTGCTAGCTTTTCGCAGCGGGTCGATGGATGCGTCCTACGCTTCTCCTAGGCTCCTATATGCCTCCTGTGATTGCCCATTCCTTGCTCAACTTTTTAATTCTATGCCCTCTGTTATCGCACGCATATGCCTTACTTGCTATCTCTTTTGTTTGTATACCATTCCGGAAACGCGATGTGCTTGCGCCCAGATAATTTATCTCTGTCGTTGTCGTGTGCTGGGGTTTATTGGAATCTGTTTCGTTTGTAAACGTTCGGGAAACACACTGTGCTCGCGCGCTGATAATTGTATTTCCGTTGTTATCGCCTGTATGAGTTATTTGCAATCGGTCTGGTGCGTTTGTAGACGCTCCAGAAACGCGCTGTGTGCGTGCGCATGTCGCTGTACAGCGTTCGCTGCTTGAGACCGTTTCTGCTAGTGGCGGCGGATTGCTCGCGTTAATTATTATCCATTTGATAGTTTTTAAAGACGATAGTCTCTTTTGGGCTACCTAAACGTGAACATTTTCCCCTGTCTGTTAGGCCGGGTTCAGACTGTTGCCGAAAATGTCGTAAAAGCATTGAAGAATGACATCATTCCACGTCTCAGCCAACCGAACTGCGTGACATGCCGTTTTTTTTTTTTTTTTTTTTTTTACGTCCATAGGTCACGATATGGCTTTTGCGTCGGTAGTCTGAACATAGCCTTACTCGATTTAGCCACCCAGCCGGACTGTAGATGGGCAGGACAGTTCCAGACTACTAAAACTGCTGGTATTGCTCGTACATGTCCACATTTGTATGCTCAAGGAAACCTCGGGCACATTTGAGGCGAAATGTAGCACTTGACATACATAACCAGCGTTCTTTTAATCAGTAATACATGTTTGATTGATTTTTACGAGAGCAAGTAAAACAATGCGTTAAGATGGTGCCGTTGACAGGCGAGATAAAAGCAAGCACTAAAACATTAGATGTCGATTGTGCTTTTTAAAGCACAAGAAAAAGACAAACAGTAATGAAAAGACGCACGCTGTCTCAACAGATGGCGCGCGGGCCGTACGAACGCGGTAAAATTGAATTGAGCGTAGTAACTCCATTGCTTTCATCATGTGATGAGCGAGTGGGGGGAGGCGGAGGGAGAAGTTACGTGGTAGGGGAAGCAGGAGACAATCGTCTTTCGACATTTGCAGCTAAGCAAGCAGATACGCGCCCAATATTTATGCGTTCTTGCACATCTGATCAGTAACAGGGGTGCAACTTCTTTCATATTATACGATCGGAGAAATTGAGCCGTAGTTGCGAGGCTAGGTGTTAGATACGAGTCGAGGTGGTTATTTTACCGTTTCCCTTCAAAACACTTTTCGTTCTTACTCGGACCCCGTTTAACAAGGATATTTAACATGCAACCTTGCATATGCGGAATATCTTTCTCAATTACCAATACATAGCTCTAGCAAAGCTTTTCTTTTAATTCATTTTTTTATGTCCTCACAACGTTGTCTTAACGTTGCGGGAGATGATCTTTCTGCGCGAAAATTCGTAAATAGGCTGTATGGAGCGAGTAACTATTGAAACTGTCACTGAAAAATGTTGGATACTTAAAGAAGTGGGCTTAGCTCACCGGACACGAGGGCTAATTTGCTACTTTTTTTTTTCATGAAAAGCAAGCGAAGTGTGTTAAAAAGTACGCTATTTGGCACAGACTCACCCTTTAGTAAATGGGCGTAGGCCCGGCCTTTCGTCACCTGAAGTTTCGTCGTGGGCCGTTTGTCACATTATATACGATCCTTCGTCGTGGAGCAGTTCGTTGCGGAGGAAAGTTCGTCATAGGGACGCGAGAATGAACTTCGAGCTCGCTCTGTATACCTTTCTCTTTTTCCGCAAGTCAGAATACGGGTGTTGTAAAAAAAGTAGTAATAGAATCCATGGAATCCATGGTTCCCTCTGCACGTCCCGGCCCTTTGTTTTCGGGTTTTCCACAACAACGGCCTTCAGTAAGATACAAAAAGACGCGATTCAACATTACTCATAGTCGGTTCCCTGCGCTGTGTGAAATCGACATGAAACAAAATGGCCCATGATTACATGATTACGCTTAATACGAAATGCCTCATCGTCGAAATTCCCCCCCCCCCCCAATTTTCCGTTCGCCGTCAGTGAAGCGTCGATCCGTTAACTTCGATATGGTAGTGTAGGGTTATTCGCCGTGCAAAAGCTAGCTGCACCTCTCTCGGGGCATGGTTATTCACTCGACGCCAATAACGACAGTGAGATAGGACACGAAAATGACCTCTTTTCGCGCAGATATTCGTGTCGCTATAGAAAACTCAGAATTCCTTCATATGGACAAAAAAGAGCAAAATTATTCGCACTTTCCAGCAACGGTGGCACCGCCGCGCGCCTTTTTTTCCCTAGCTGTTTGTAGATGATCAGCGTCCCGGGCGAAGGCAGCTGGAGCGTTCGGAAACGTGGGGATTGAGAACGCAAAACCGAAAAGCAATCGAATGTGCTGTGTACCGCAGTATAGAAATCGCTCAGTGCCGGGAAAAGCCAGCGTTCATACCTTTCCTAGAGATAAAAAAAGCCCGAAAGGTTTGGATAACTATGCTCCGCATTGGAAAAAGGTGTTAGCAACACAATGGGGTTTGTGGTAGTCACTTCACGAAAGCTGACTTCTTCTGGAGCAATATCCGTAAATTTAGTTCGCTCTCTCGTTATTGATGGTGTGTTTTTCGTGCAAGTTGAGTGTGTCGTTTATTAATAGATGGTCTGCAGCCACTGAAACCGCGGTGGAAGAAAGGCGCCGTGCCGCCACATAACATTCCTATGCGCACGCGCGAGAAGAAAGCGAAGCCAAGAACCAACAGGAGAACGTGATTGTTCTTTTATTAACGTGCTGGTTTCTTTTAATAAATTCTGCATTCCAGTTGAATTTTGTGCTTTGTTGGGTTGTTTGTGCTTCGTTCTCTTTTTAGCATTATGTGTGATTACTGTTTTGAACTTGCTGCTTTTTTTCTTTCTCAAACCCCCCACAGGAATGGGCGATGTAGGTATTTGCAATAAATAAATAAACTTGTTACTGCGGCATCGTCGTTTCCGGCAGCACGCTGAAAGCACCACAGCTGATGTAACAGGCCCTGCCGTAGAGGCATCAGCGTTTGATATTCAGTTTCGGTATTTTTATTATTACCTGTAACCTGCATAAACGCCGTTGGATCTTTCCTTGTAAAAACAGCCCACAAAATTATAATTTACTCGCATTATTCGCACTTAACCCGACACAATTGCGCTAGTGGCAATGACAAAACGCTGTGCTCGGTTGCGTCTACCGAGCTCTGCTTGGCGCCTAATAAATATTCGTAATGTATGCTTGAACAATTTTACGAGCATGGATGGAAGTGTAGCATCCTTCATAGAAGCTGCAGTGCCAACGAACGTTCCCGCAGTGCGGTTGGCTGGTGACGCCACTCGGTTGCAGGCACAATCCCTCGATGCTCAGCATGTCATCGGTGGCCTCCCTTATGCCGCAAAACACTGAGTTACTGGCGTTATTGACTGCTTCGCCTTCGACAAAGCACCTTCGTGTCTCATCGGCAAGAGAAAAGATGGTCTGAAGAGACACTAATGGGCCCGGATCGGCTTTTTCCTCCAGACGCGCGCGCTAACGCGACATCCCGATCATCGTCCGGTCCTCCATTTTGGATACCCCGCCGCGCCACCTATATTCGCTGGAAAGTGCGACATCACGTGACCATTGCTGTCCACTTTCATTGGCCTTGTTTTTCAATCCCTGACCATCAGCTGGATGGGGCAAAAAAGAGATTACAGAATCACGTCACCCCCATTTTTTCCCCAGTCTGTCTAGCAATAATTGTTGAAAAGGCTTCCCATATCTTTTCATCCTCGTGGGTGGCTCGATAACATACCAAAAACACCGCCTAGATACCTTGGGGCTGATGTCAGCTGGCCCGAAAAGTGGGAGACGGTCTCAGGGCAGAATAATTCTCAGCACGCCTTCAAGTTTTCTTTGTGATATCAGCACTTTCTTCAATTACGTCTCCTGTGTGAAACAAACGGAAAGAGGCAAGCGCTATTATAGAGTAGAGAGTTTTAGCAGTCCGTCGTTTAACGTAGTTACCGTGTTTACCCGGACCCGACTGCGCCTGCGCGTGCGGAAGGGCGAGGAGGCGCACCCCACCGTGACGAATGCACGGGCATGGCGAGGGCCGGCCCGCGGAACTAACCCCCTACGGGTCCCGGTCAACACGGTAACCACGTACAACACGGAACATACGGAGTGCTAAAACTCTCTACTCTACCCGATCTCCTGCGTGCTGGCCTCTTTTGCTGGATATTCCGCTCCAACACCAAAGAACAAACCGTCAGTTTTACTTTGCGACGAAAATTCCGCGTGGCGGATCATCATTGTTGTGCCTTTGTTTGCCTTGCATTGCTTGTATGCATTGTAAAAGACTCGTGAGAGACTGCAGTACCTACAAATAAATAAATTAGATCACAAACGAACTGGCTTATGGCAAATGCCATGCGACCAACGGATGGTACCCTTAAAAGAGCACTGAAACCAATTTTCGGCGTTAATATTATTGCACAGTTCGCTTCCTTCACTCAACAGAATACCCTGGCTGAAATATGAGCGGCCTGCGACGCGAAGAACATAGTTTAATTTGATCTCATTTATCGCGCCGACGGAGCAGCGCGTGGAGCGGCACTCAGCAAATGGACAGCAGCGTGACATCATCCAGTGAAGCCAAAAGAAGTGACGCGGCAGCGCTCGTCAAAAACTCGTGACGTCACTTCATGCCCGCGGCCCCACGAGCGGTGAGTGGGCGCAACACCTAAGGCCCCTGACCTTACGCAACACCCTCTCAAGCGGGTGCCGGTGACGTCCGCACAAAGCGGTGAGGTCAGTCAGGGATTCTGTCATATGCGCCGTTCGAGATGAAAGCGCGGGAATTTGAAACAAACGATTTTCAGGCCGTTCAATATAAATAACTATCGCGCGCTGAAGTATTTGAAGTGCTGTTTCGGGTTCGCCAGGCCATTAAGCATCGATAAAAGCAATAAAAGTGTAACAAAATTTTCGTGTCAGTGCAATAGCGCTCGTTTTAGGCAAGGGACTGTTAATGGTGGCTTTGCTATCGCATCTCTGTTTGTTTCTAATATGTTGGTAAAAATTGCGCCCACCTCCCCGCGAGGGGAACCCTGTGTAGATGCGACGCATCGTGGGGTTCACTTGGTGTTTCCGTTGGATTGATTCTGAAATCGCGTGAAACGTGTCGGGAACGCGTATGATTGTTATGTTTTATAATTATTATTATGTTTATTGGCCAATCTTGGTCAATATCTCTAAGTGGTATTCTTGGGGCTTCGCTGTTGCAACGACCTTTACTCCATCATTGTTGCTGTAAGTGGAAGCTTCTTTTCTTTTATTGCAAGTGTTAATCATTGCCCCATCATGCGTTGTATCAGTAGCATCTTGACGTAGTTTGAATGAGTCAAGGATATAAGGCGCGTTCGTAGCATTTGATTCTGTCTCGGTTTTGTGGCGCATTGGGAAGAGCACCATGTACATCGCGTTCCGCCCACAGGGTCGTGGGATGGAAACCGGGCGCCGCTAATTATTATTATTTTTATAGTGTAGGAGGAGGTGCGGACAACGCCGTATGGAGGGACAAGGCGCGTGAATGAGATGCAGTCGCATGTAAAAATTGCGCTTTGATGCATTTGGAGTGTAAACTTGTCCGCCTTTCAAAATTTCCTTTTGTATTTAAGCAATGACGTTCTTTTCGCGATTTCGCGACGCCCACCCTACGTTTGAAGGGGGGATAAGGAGTGGATACTTGTTCTTGCTTGGACAACCGCACAGAATTCTTAATTTAAGGGACAACGGGGCAGTAATTGAACAGTTGAGGGGAACATATGGGCGCATCGATACAAAGCTGCGCATCTATCAATGCTGCTGAGGCGGCTTGAGTGTGCGCGATGCTGAGCCAAATCCATTTCCTGTGCGACAACCCTATTTCCTATCGCTGTGCCTGTCTACGCAGGCCGTCTGCAGAGTACATAGAATTCCCTCCGCGCCGAATCTACCACTTGCAACAACTAGAGTCACTTCAAGTTCGGGTTTGAATCGGGCATGTTTCAGGTTGTTCAATCGAATTGCGCCCCGTGGCGAGACAGCTTGAGTCGATCACGAACGTAAAGTGAGGGGGCGAAGTTTTCCTCGACACGATTCAGTTGCGTGACGCCACTGGCTGACTGGCATTGTTGACTTCCGGGGAGACGCTCTAGGGGGAGACGACGACGTGCGTCGTCTGTTGAACCCGGCTATTCCGGAGCAGTTGGCTGGCAGCATGCCACGATAGCCGCGCACTTGTTCCTTCCTGGAGGGGCGCCCACCCATGGGGACGCGAGTTTTTACTGCTGATAGCTACAGAGCAGCCATGCTCGCCGCACTAAAAGCAAGGCGACCCTTCCTCCCTTCCTGAGCGACGTTCGCTGAAAAGATTCGATCACGCTGCCTCGTTGCTAGGCGCGACGGAAAGACAAAAGCTCGGAGAGGGCGAAGGAGAGGCGCGCTCAAGGCCGCCCTCTGCGGACATCGTGGGAGCGTGACGCGCCCGCAGTTTACTCAGGAAGGGAATCCCCAAGGGCTTATTTCAAAGCCTTCGGAAACCGCACGGAAGGGAATGGGGGCCGCAAATCACGGGGAGTGTTTGGTGGTTTCGGGTGTGACAAAATGCTGGCTGGCGGGTAGTTTATCTCCGACCAGCGCGGACGGAAAGGGCGATTGACAAAAGACAGCGTTTCGCACGCCTGTCCTTGCAGGCGAAGCACTGGAATGCGTCGGGCCAGCCACTTGGTGGTGCGATGGGGTCCAGATCGACGTCTCCGCGACCGCTGACCGGCGAATTCACGTAGGCTGACTCCGGATCAGCGTCTTGGCCGCGCCTGCGAGGATCAAGCTGCCTAGAAAAAAGCAGGTAAGGTGCTGCGACTTTTTGGCGGGTTTGTGCCCTCGTTTTTTGCTCGTAAAATCGCCGAGGTGGTGCCACGTTCTGGCTGTTGTAGTCTGACAGCGTTGCAAAGCTTTGTGACCAGAACTTGGCACCGTCCCGGCTCTTGTTTTAAAGTGTTCTCACAGGAAACGCTATTATTTTGAGTTGGAACTGTGCATTTACGTGCGCCTGACAAGCCTCAATTTCTGAAAAAATTGTCTTTGGCGGCAGCACAAGGTTTGTAAATTTGAACTTGTTGTGGCCACCATCGAAATCCTGCCGTGCTAGCCGTGCGGTGCTGCGATGTGTGTTTTGTAATCAAGTTTTATGGTTCTGGGCAACTTTCAACACAAGCGGAAAAATAGTAAACGCAAAAGACCTAGGCTAACAGTAACAATACACGTGAGTCTGGCATGTGGGGATGAGGGGGTGCAAGAGCTTGCTTTCTCGCGATGAAAGCCTTCTTTGGATCAATCTATATTACACTTTACGCAGGAGTGACACTGTCAACAGTCCGGTTGAGCTTGTATTGTTGCTGCCCGTCTAGGCATTTAGCGGTTACTTCAATTTGTTGTTAGTTTTTTGCTGCGCATGCGCAAAAAGCAGATGTGTGATCCGCTTTTTGTACGAATTAAGCAGTTGTAACTTTCCGCCTTGTCCTATCCGCCTCGTGGCCCTCATCGTCGTCGTAACACTTAGCGCAGGTGAAGATGAGGTTGATAAGCGAAATGAATGAGTGTGATTCAAAGTTATGCATGTCAGTTAAGGGATACTTGATAGGTGATGGAAAATGAAATAAGCTGTAAAGCTGCGGTCGAAAACAAGGCGGTCAAAGTCGAGTACTGAGGCAGTGTATTCTGGGGCTTATTGCTGCGGAGCTTTGCAAAGCAAAAACAAAACAAAAAGAAAACACGTGGCATTGCATTTGTTGTTGTACAATGGCCGTACGGTTTCCATCGGTGCACGTAATACAACTGTAATAGTTTCAAAACGAACTAGTTGTTCAGTGCGCTAATAACGTTAGAGCTGTGCTCCAGTGGTTGCTAAACGTTGGATGAGAAACATAACGCAAATATCATAGCGTGGTGCTTTTCTCGGTGACATGTTCGCCGATTTTTCTTCAGCGCAGAGAAATGCTTGGGTGCAGTAAAAGCCCCTTGTCTTACTTCGCTGTATCTACTGCTGCCCTTGTATGTACTGAAAGTTGGAAGGCTGTTGTGGAAACGAAAGCTTTGGCACATTTGTTGCTGATTTGCCAATGTAGGGACCGACGGGGTTGCGCGGAATCGCGAAGTACGTTCACCCGGAGCGGTCAGCAACCTGTCCTCTCCGAATTTCTCGCTTCGCATGGGGACGGCGGAAGAGCATGGCGCCGGCATGCGCGGGCGCTCGTCCAAAACGCTCGCTCTTGGATCGGGCCTCCGCTGTCATTCGTGTCGCTGATCAAGCGTGGCAGCGTCGGTATCCACGGCAACCCATTCAAGAGGTGCAGGCAGGGTTTTCCGTTTTTTTTTTTTTTTTCCCCGAAGAATGCGCCGATGCGGAGGCGATCACGGGCAGTGGCGTAGCCAGAAATATTTTTCGGGGAAGGGGAGAAAGGTGATCTAGTTGACCTGTGGCCCTCCACTACAGCAGGGTCATATCCCTGGTGTAAAATCCCTGTTTGAACACCGTTTGAAAAGCAATCTTCCAGTTCAGTGGGATTTCTTGCTTGCCTTAATCCTACAGCGTGAAAACATCCGCGGGCCTCGCTGCTTGATAATGACGTACCCAACTACGAGAAAAGCACGGGACGTGTATTGTGGGTTCGGATCCCACCCTTTGGGCTCATGTTTTTCCCACTTCCTTTGCTACCATGTCAAGGTTAACATTGTCACCCCTCTGCCCTGAGTGGCGTTCTTGAATGCTGGCTCCTCTTAGTTCAGCATTTTAGGAATTTTGAAATATTGATAGAAAAAAGAAGTGGGGTAAAACATGCGGCCCGAACGGGTCTCGAACCCGTGACCTTCGGACTTCGGTTACCGGGGGCGGCTGCATTCTCCACTACTGTATTCAGTCTTTCCAGCGACGCTAGTGACGCCGCGCGGAATTTGTCCGAAGCCGGGAGGCGGTGATCGGCGGACCGGTCGCTCCGGCGGAGACGGCACCCAGGCGGCCTCGCAGAAGTGAAAGGAAAATAGTAATCGCAAGTATAGTAATCGAAAATGCCGTATAAATAATCGGAAAATATAGGCTGAACGAGCGTTCATAATCTCTCAACTTTCTTGAAGCTATAAAAGCTGCGAGTTAATGGAAGAGTTTTGGGTCTCATCGGTGTCTGCTATGGAGAAAAGCGGTAGTATATTGGGCCCACCCGTGCGTACGTGGTGCTTAAATTATTCTTTACTGAATTACGGCTGCCACATTAAATAGTTCTTTGCTGTGAGGGCGCCTGTATTGTCAGTTTATTGTATAACCTTGTGATCGTCTTTTTCGATTACATTCACTGCCGCATAACGTGTCAACTCATATTCGCGTATGTGTTGTTAAACTGGCTCAATTCCACTGCTTTCAAACATATAAGCACACATGTAAACAGCCGACATACAACATATGTCAGACATATAAGCAGCAGAGGCTGCCCAATCCGCTTGCTTTTATTTTTAATAAAGAAACAAATGAAATCTTTTTGCACGCAAAGGCGAGAAGCAAATATGGGGATGTGTTTATTGATTAACGATTAACGAACGAATCTGTAAATAATTATGTTCAAGCAAGATGTTTTAGCAATGACAATATGATAACTTTGGGTCTGGTAGTTCAACCCCCTTTTTTGTTTTGGTAATAAGCATCGACGCACTTAAAATCTTACCGGCACCCAAATCAACATAACATAATTTCAGCCAGGAGATTTCTCTTAAATTAATTATCAAAAGCGCACCTGTAAAGTACTGCCTGTATTTTCATGTACGCTTCAAAATCACACGACAGTGCATGATACATGCACGCATAAAAACGTAGGCTTGTATATATATATATATATATATATATATATATATATATGCATGCTAACACGTTCGTTTATGTACCACTTGATACGAAGTAATGGGAGCCTCGTCTTCGCAGTTTTACTGCCCGAAGTCATAACTGGGTTTTACTACACCCAAGCAGAACGCCGCAGTACGCACATGTCGCCCGCGCATGGTGCGCATATGGGCTTCTGCTTGGTGTGCACACAGAGAAAAAATGAACACGCCTAAAGTCAAACGTGCACTGCGATGACGTACACTGAAATAATGTCCCAAAACTTAGCGTTGCACATTATGCAGCAGGTTGTTTGCCCCGTGCGGCGAGATTGTTCTCAGACTACTTCCGTGTGACCTGAGCCATTCACAGGGATTGCGTCGCGCGCGGCTCCTTTTACGCCGCATAGACACCCGGAAACGAATGGAATGTTGTCTCGCAATCAGCAACGTACACCTGTTTATTAAAAAAAGTAGTTGTTTCAAGCGGAACTATATGGGCTTTCAGGCCGCTACTGATGCTGGTGCGCATGTTGCTACAAGGCCCGATCACCGTCTCGTCCGCCATTGCCGTTTTCCGCAGCGCCACCTGTAGGGTAGGGTCCCTAGAAATCTTGCTAGTCTGCCGTCCGCGCGCCTTCTCTATGGGGAGGCGTGTCCGCGCCGCTGATGCACGCACAGCGCTGCGCAGAGGGCGCTGCCAGCAATCGGAGCGCCCGAGCGGCGGGAGCGAGAGCGGCCACCGGCCGTCCAGTGCCGCGCGCTACTGCCGCGGAGAGCGGGCGCGCATGGGGGTTTTACGGCCAGTTAGAGCGGTGAAATTCAGCGGCTCGGGGTACATCAGCTCACAATTGAAGCTGCGATAGAACTACTATAGGACCTTAATTTCGGCGGCCCAAATTTTTCGCGAATCGGGCTACGGAGCCTACGCTATTTGCGGACGCTTACCTTCGCGAGTGAGACAGAAGGATGAAACCGCAGCAACGAGATTAGCCGTTTCGCTACTGAAGTTTGCAAAACAAGCGCTTTTCGGCGTTCCCTCGTCAGCGACACTGCTAATTCTACGGTTCGAGTGTCGGTGTTCGCACACCGTCGCGCCCACACCAATGTCTAGGAACAAAATTTAAGGACCGTACCACGCAATTGGACCGTTTGTTTAAAGTCGGTTGACGCAAATGGAGCATGAACTGACTCCAGAAAATCGCCCGGGGAAAGACCAGCTTGCGTTGACCGGCCATGTTGACCTCCTGTCTTGCCGATGGGTCGCCGCCAATGGGCGACGCCTCCGCTCGACACTTCGCTCTAAGCGGGTCAGGCTCTTCGAGCGCTTCGAGTAATGCGGCCTAAAAAGCATGCGTTTGGGTTGGGACCAGAAGAAATTTCGAATAAAGCGATCTCGTTATAACGAGGGTATACTGTATTTGACTCCCAAGCAAAGAGAAGTGAGGATGGTTCCAAAGCGCCTCAAAAAAAAAAATAATAATAATAAAAAATTATGAAGCGCCCACACACAACACAAATATTTTCACGCGCTATATATCCGCGAGGTCGCGGGTTCGATTCCGGGCCGTGGCGGCCGCTTTTCTGATGGAGGCGAAAAGCAAAAACGCCCGTGTGTACAGCCGGTAAAAGGCTTGTCTATAACACAGCTTTCGTACTCTCAGCCCTATCCTGCCCCGCCGGAGCTGGATTTGAATAAAACTACTGCGGAATTCTGAGGTCTTAGCCCTTAGCTTTTGCCTCCGACATGTTTGGAACGAGTATGTCTCGGCAGTTTTCGGATGTAGCTCGTTGAAGTCGAAATCGCTGTTATAGACAAGCGTTTTACCGACTGTACGTGATTTCGGCGCATATTAAAGATCCCCAGGTGGTAAAAATTAATCCGGAGCCCTCCACTGCGGCGCGCCTCATCGCCTGCGTTGCGTCGGCGCGTTAAACCCTACAATCAATCAATTATATATCCACGGCAGTGTACGGTGGGGGCATACACAAAAACGCTTCTTTGTTAAGTAACTTAGTCGAAATACCGCGTGATGTGCCCCAGCTAGCAAAAGATTCCGTGCCGACAGTGTTTCCGATGCCCCCCAGAATGTGTCGAAACCTTTTCCCTTGAAGAGGATATCGAGGATAGAGCTCAGTGACACGATTCCATGGTTTGGCGGCTCGATCGTTCTTAATTCGCAAAAAACTTACTGGCATTAATTCATGCTTCGGTAACAAACTCTTCGTATTCGTAGGAACCAATTTATTTGGCTAATCTGTTCTGTAGAGGACGAAAATGCGCCCTTAAAATCGGCTGAAAGCGCCCATACCTACGAATGCAGCACAGCGAAGCGCCGTCCGCTGCACTGCTCCCCACGCCGACACTGGCCGGCCGCGCTCCGACTGCGTGCAGCGCCGCCGCTGCATGCATCACAGAGGAGCCCCCTTCGCGGCCGCCGGACGGCAGACTAGCAAGTATTTCTAGGGACCATATGTAGGGCTTGGAAAGAGCGGATACTATTCTGGGAGTGTTACCGAGCGCCGCTCCGACCACTCAGGCCCCTGGGCCAGGTCTCGGAAGTGGGTACGACTTGTCAGGAGCAGTCGACTTGCGTGACCCTGTGCTACCAAGTGCTACCTACATGTGGCACCAAGACTACCAGAACCGAGGCCCTTGTTTCCCATGTAGTTTATCGGAATCGGGAAATGAGACGCTCGTTGAGTGAACAAAATAGAGTGCGGGGGAAGTACTTCGGCATTTTTTTTTTCGCGTGAAAAGAAAAATTTTCAAGTGAAGGATAAATGAAGATAAAACGTTTCCTAACATTACATCCTTCTTTCTTTTTCTCCCCACGCTTAGTGGTTGTGTGTACATAACCCCTACCATTTTTTTCTTCTGCCTAGGAATTGTGTTGTGTGAGGGACCGGTCCCGCGCACCCCTCTCTCTGTCTGTGTGTGCGTGTGGGGGTGGATTTTTGAATGTCGACTTTCCAGGTTGGGTATTATACTGCCTGGCATGCACGTGTGTTTAGTCGAGCATGTACCTAGCGTATGCCTCATTAGATCACTTATTTCCTTATTAACACTTTCCTTTACAGAAACTTACTCCACCTTGAGGATTTCCCCTAAATCTGGTCGATTAACACCTGTCCTTCACTTCGAGTCGTTGATCAATTCGCTTTCGCGCTACTAACGACTAGCCTCCTGGTTAGCTCAGTTGGTAGAGTGACTGCTCCGGTTAAGCAGTGGTCCCGGGTTCGAATCCTGGACCAGGACGAATTTTTCTTCAACTGCGAAGTTTCCGAGAAAGCTGTATAGCTTTCCTTTGTAGCCGTATGGCTGCATTCAGGTGGATGTCAAACTTTCCTTTACAGAAACTTACTCCACCTTGGGGATTTCCCCTAAATCTGGTCGATTATTTAAAGTTGTAATTATGCGTCTTAGGGCACATGTTTGCACGCTTGAAGCCATGCAGTTGGTTTTCACCCGCTTTATACATTCCCGGATCTCAGCTTGTGCTTTTACATATGTGTCGCGAACAAATTGTCCGTGTAACTCATATCGGCATGTGGCTCTTCAAAGGCGCGGTATGAACTAGAGAGCAAATTTCTTAAAAACGCAGACGTGGGCTATTCCCAGTCGTCGATTAGCAGATACTTCGCTGCTCCCTTAACTGACGTTTCTTGTGCCCCCAGATTCGTGCTCCCTGAACAAAAGTAAAGTGTTCGTTCTATTGGGCGGCTTTTTTTTTTTGCTAGTGACAGGAGTGCTTTATTCGTCGATTCCGGCTGCCAGAAGTGGAGATGCTTCGCGCTTGCTCACCACTGCCGTGCTCAGCTCAACTTTCACATTTCCCCGTTGCTCGTTGAGTGTATGTAAAAATATACGCGGGAGTCTGGTGTTAGCAAGAGAACAGCGCACCCGTCGTGCCCGGCGCGGGCCGTTCGGTTGGCTGTTTCAATTTCATCGTAATATACGGCCTTTGTGCGCGGCTGCCGATATGTATTCACAAAGAGGGGACATTCTTCGCGCGGGCGGGTGCTCCGAGCTGCAGCACCCCGTCACCAGCGCTTGTGCGTGCGTGCGTGCGTGCGTGCGGGCGCATACCCGTGCAGTGGCACGGCTGACGTTAGCGCCATTCATATTCATGGAACGGCTCCGGTGAAAGCGCGGTGTGCCGGAATGAAGACGTTTATGCATACACTGCCGCTGTTCATTTCCTGTTACTCGGGCTCCGCGGTTGCGCAACGGAGCCGTGGCGTACCGTTCCATCGTAAGAGGGCCGTCTTGAGACGCCGTCTGTAATCTGTCCGGACTCTCGGGTGCGCTTACCTGCGCGCCGCAGTAGGACGGGAACGTAACGGTGCCACCTTCTCGTATCGGCCGGCGACCGAGGGTAGAAGTGCTGATAAGTTGGGCCTTATCGACAAGCCGTCGTCTCCCCCAGAAGTATATGATAGCGAAGTGGCACTGCGCTTTGTCAAGCTGATGGCTGTGGACTTCTAGACGTTATTGAGCCGGGTCTGCTGGTGTGCCTGGCTCAAGCCCACGAGGGCGTGGGCAGGACATGTGGATTGTGTTTTTGAGAGCAGGTGGGGTACAAAAGTATAGCAGAGTTTGGGTTTGGGCTAGTTGGTAGCGGTAATCCGCGACTCCGTGTAGCGCAAAAAAAAAAAAAGAAACGTACAAGGACAGAGGGAGGCGACGGGCACAAGCGCTTGTGCTTGTGCCGATTGAGCGCTTGTGCCCGTCTCCTCCTTCTGTTCTTGTCCGTTTTATTATTATTTTTTGCGCTACACAAAGTCACGGATTACAAAAGTAGCGTAGCCAGGTGAGATGACGAAAGAGCCGTGAAGTCAATTAAAAAAAGGTTAAAAAGAAGCTTGCAGCAGTCTTTTTCGATCGCCAAGCGAGTTCTAACCCTGAATGCAGGTCCTCTCAAGCTACGGGGCATTTGCTGGTAGGGAATGGAGAAGGCGAAGCCATAAAACTCTTCAGCGAGACTGGCCGCTCGACTTACTATACGCCAGATGGGGATGAAGGTGGTGGGAATACTTCACTCACACGCGCACATGTACCACACAACCAGGCGAAACGATCAGACAACCGAGTACTTACACTGTACTGTCCAGTCCAGTATCCCGAAGACTTGTTTGGTGCCGTTTTTTGCGCGGCGTGCTGTTCCCGAAGATGCCCACGGGCCAAGAAGGTCCCGTAAAGATATATGGGCCATCGGAGGCAGGCCAAGACAAACCTTTACGGTGTTTATGCGAGCTCGTCACTGACAAGAGCAGACAACGTGTTTGAGGTCCTCGCAGAACGCACAGGTCAGGCACAAAGGTGGGGGGGAGGGGGGGGGGGTTCATCCGAAGCTTTTAAAAAAATATTCTTGTCTAGGCCACACTGAGTAGCTCTTTGCAGGGTGGCTTGATATCGCTTACATAGGCAGATAGACCCGGAATCTGCAGTCGGAGTCGGTTATGTGCATTGGCTCGTAGGTTTTACTAGGGTCGGTTCAGAGGAAATGCTGGGAGCTCTTCACCTGGCCTTGTGAAACGCTCTGAGATAATTAGGAGTTAGTATGAGCAGAAGCTCCAGCTCAGCGTCGTCGTCCTGCAGGGCTGCACGAGTCAGTGAAGATTGCCCATGCCTGAACCGGTGCAGCTAGAATGTGTTGCAATCCACCTTGCGGTGCAGTCAGCTGAATAATCAATGACGACGTTTTGTGACCCTATTTAGCAGTGACTGTTATGCGGGTTGACATAGCCATACCCTACACGATGCCCAGGTAAACGAGCCGTCGGGAAAAAATGGGTGTAAAAAAATGGCCAGGCGCGGACGCGGCAGCGCCAAGTCTATTTCCGGACGCGCGAAAATTGTTAAAATTGAGCGTTCGCTTCAAAATTCTTTGTCGCAAATTTGCCCTGGAACGAACAAGACTACAAGAACGCATTGCAGTTATTCAGAGTCGGAGTTTCCTTGCATGCAGCTTATGCATTATCCGGCATTGTCATAAATTATGATTATAGTTATCACGAATTGTTGTTTAGGAGCCAACCGGGCAATTTTTCAGGCTGGTAACTGTTTTGTTACCATGACCGCAGCGTTAGTGTACTTGCTGCGTGGTATGCCTGGTAGTTTTAAGGTTTCTCACCGTTGGCGGCAAACCCTGATACTAATTTTAGAGTGGTGAACCCCTCTCCGCTGGCTGAGTGTTATAGACCACCACCTCATTTACACCCCACTTTCTCATACGGTGCTACAGTGGGGTGGTTGTAAAAAAAATGCGCGTGCGTGGACAGGTAATCTCTGCTGTCGGTCAAGGGGCAGTGACAAATTAAGGACACTGGACTTCGCAATCTTACCGAAACAAGTTAGTAGACTTTGCATCATTCTAAGCAGTGTGGCTATGTAATGGATGAGGAAAAGGCTTTGCAAAAATATTCACATTAACATAATAGGTGGCGCGAGGAGCGGAATCCTCAACTGGATAAGAGCGCAGCACAGTGATTCCGTTCCTAATTCGGTACGCGCCATGGCGAGTGACCCAGTAATGCTGCCGGTATTGAAACGTCAGCAGAGGCATTGATATCGCCACTTTGAACCGGAGCAGAGGAGCGGAAAGCAATTCTCTCAGCCCGTCTTTGAGACGCGGCGTTCTACGCGGAACAAGGCGCGCTTGGACGGGCACGTCGCCATTTCTTCCGTTCGCTTCACTGGCAGAACGGAACCCGCGCAGCCGCGTCCACTTCTGCCGGCACCCGTCACGCCTGTCAGTCGGGTTCCCGAAGGGTCTCTCCCGCGGACACGTTTCGCGTCCCGCCCCTTGTGCCGACCTCGCAATCTCGGGGCTCATTGGCGAGCCAATTACCTGTGACAGCGCGAACCCGTCGGCAGCGCAGGTACTGGCATTGCCGGGTCGCGTCACCGAATCCTACGTCCGGGCCTCATTTACCAATCTTCAAGTGCTTCCGTGGAAAGTGTGTAGGGGCCGGAAAGGGTGTTCGGGTGAGCGCCGTCGGCGCAGATCGAGCTTCGGGAATCAATGGGGCAACCCGGTGCGAGCTGGCGCCCTTCTTTTCCAGCGGGCGGCGGCAGCAGCGCGGTGAGCGCACACGGGGGCGGACGGGATGGAGTGTAGCTCGGGACGCTCCGACCGCAATTCAACTTTCGACCCGCCACAGGAATCGGAGCATTCGCTGCAATAAGCGGGAGCAGGCGAACGCGCCTCGTGATTAGTACAGGCCCCTCCTCACGCAGTCGGCCGATTGAACGCGCAGCTATGGAGACTTAATTGAGATCGTCCTTCATTTGCATTTCATTTGCATAATAACGCACTGCATGACCGGCCACCCGGCCTCCGAGTCCCTTCGTGTTCGCACCCAGCCGCGGAAGCTCTCCCGGGAAGAGTTGATCCCGCGACCGTGCCCCGCGTCCCACTGCATGCAAGCGAGAGGCCGGTGGGTCTACAAGGGGCTTTCTGGCTCGTTTAAACAGTTTTCTGCGCGCTCGGTTGTGAGCGAGCATGTACCCCATTACTACTGGCATGAAGGAATGAGATTAAGCTCCTTCGTGCGCGAATTCTCTGGTTGCGTTGCTGGCCTGTAGATGCGTGATATACGCTACGCCAGGAGGAAGTTCAGTGGTTTGTCGAAATGGAGTCATTGGGCGCTACCTTTTGAAGCGCTTCGTGAGTGTTTGCATTTAGATATGTCATGGCTACGAGCAAGAGACTTGTGTTTGAATGCTTTGACACGGCATCACCATGAGCGGATTGATGAACACGCTCCTCACAACAGATAGGCCGTCGCGTCCGTTGTTTCTTCGTGAGGATTCTCATTTTCGAGGTTCGTGACGGGTGCACCAATCATATATGATGTTTTCATCGATACCTTCGAAACCGGTATTCGACCATAACATTTATGAACATGCTTGAAAATCTATGGCGTCGATGTTTTAGGCGGGTAAGAACTGCCTGGCTCCATGCAAAAATTTCTCAACATGGGCTCACGTCGCAACGCATAGTCGTAATCACGATTGAAAGCCCATCATCAGTGACGTGGGTGTGGGTTTTTCTTTCTTTCCTTTCCTTTGTTTTGAGAAGTCCGATGAGCACTCCTCCCCTTAAAGGGACCCTGCAGTACTCTTTGAGCAGTGCAAGTAAACCTGCGCGACGTTTAGATTACACTGCCAGGAATATCTGAGCCAAATATTGCAAGTGCACATGCAAAACCGGTGTGCCAAACCGGGGGAAGGGGGGGGGGGGGGGGGGGGAGAGAGAGGCAGAAGGATGCCTGCGCGTAGCGTAAAAATCTGTAAGGTTTTGGACGGACAAATATAATGTAATGAAGGCTGTAGCTATAGCGACAGCCGTATCACGCTGTCTTTGCAAAGAGTGAGGCGTCGCCAGAAACAGGTATTTCCAGGATTGGGCCCAGGCTGATCGTGGAGCCATCATTGTCGTCGGGGTCATCATACGCTGCAGGTTCTGCAATGGAGAAGACGCCAGCCTATAGTCAGTAGTATTTCAAAAGCTTGGCTCGCGGCAGAAGACCGTCGACTGTCTCAGTATTCCTAGCGCGACCACAAGCGCCATTCCCGGCTTTCGCTCAGGCCTTCCAATTCAAGGCATGCAACCTCTTTACAATTCGCAGATCCTGCGTACTTACCAAATGTTTCGATAGAGGAAGAGGTATTCAACCCGCGATATTTTGCCCCCGTCCGGGCGTATGCGACCGACCTCCGGGTCTCAAGGAACACCGGTTTATTGTCGTCGACGGCTACTTGAAGCGTGGGATAAAGAGCGCGTCTCTTTGTTATGATCGGAAAACATTTCTTCAACGCTAAGAAACGTATGTTGGCCGGTATTGTTGGATCGCGCTATTCTCTCGCACAATCGATGGAGGATTGGAGGACAGCGTCGCGTGCTCTCCGTGCGTGTTTCTGCGCACGGAACATTGTATTCGGCCGGGGTCCCGACTTTACTCCGTCGGCCATCGGAATGACAGGGTTTTCTCTCGGGGGAAGGAAGGAGGCGGTCTTGCGCCGTCATGCACCGTCACGGCTCGCTATTCATGACGCTGGCACATTTGAACTCAACTCGCGTGTGGCCAGCGTGCTTCGAGCATCGTCCACTTTCTTCCGGCCAGCCGCTCCCGCAGTAACAGCAGCGCACGGTGTACCGGCATCACGGTAGGCCCATTCGTTCCGCTCGACTTCCCAGCTGCGAGCTAGTCCCACTGGCGGTCCACTGGACAGCAGCACGGTGCTTGGAGCGCGCTGGATTTGGCCGAATATCGCCGATCTCTAGTGGCTGCTGCGCGGGCGCTCAACCGCTCTCGATTCCCTGGCGGCAATGTGGCGTGCCCGACCGCGGCCCGCCAAACCCCGGCCGAACCACGGGCGGCCGTGCACCCACGATAGCACAAAATCAAAACACACTCGCATCTTTACGGTGAGAGACGTGCCACAACCTGCCCGTCCTGCTTCCCGGCTGTATGATGCCTGGATAAGAATCCACCCGGGATACACAACCGTCTCCGCCGATCGAACCGTTCTATATCGCGCCTCGCTCCCGTCGTGCCTTCGTGGCTACTTTCTGGAAATCGGCGCTGAGCCCTCGGAGGCGTCCACGCCAAAGTTTTTGGGAACGCGTATGTTTACCACATTTGCAGTCGCTGTTTTTTTTCGTCCGCTGGAAGGGCCAAAATTGGCTCGAAGACCTCGGAAATTTCATGTTGGTCGGACATGATTTATACTCGCGCCCGTTTACCGAGTGTATGTTTCCAGGTGCGTGGTTGCTTTCCTTTTTTCTTTTTGGGCAAGTTGTAAATAGCGAGCGCTGTCTGCAAGCGGCGGCGCTTCTTTCCTGGACGCCGACCGTTTTAAGCGGAGCGTTGCGCTCCTCTCTTTCAACGCGGCGAGGCATACGAAATCGAGAAATGTTTTCTTGCCGATAAGTCCGTCCGCGACGGCTTGGAGCGCCGAATACTGCAGGGAATCCTGCAGGCTCGAATTTCTCACGCCAAGAGAAGCGTTCTCACGCCAAGAGAGAGAGAGAAGGCAAGCCGAACGAAAGCTTGGATAACCACTTTACGCGAAATATTTGCACATCAAGAGGTGTAGGCGAGAATGAACGTTAAACGGGGCAGATTCTGATGTAAAATGTGTACGAGGAGGTTTTCTGGTATACACAGAAACAAAAGCTAACCTCTGCCGAGCGAATACGCAAGTCAAGAAAATCCAACCAAAAAAATTCGTTCCGATTCACCCTGCGAAGGTGGTTGGAAAGCGAAGCTGCAAACAGCACCCGCAATGATTACCCATGCGACATCACTTGAATTCACACACGTGGCTCTACAAAGAGTGAAATCAGAGACAAGTGAAATGCACTTAACCACACCCTTTATTACTTCAAAGAGATATTCTTCGCTAAGGTCAAACAAATGCATAATCCGTGAATGGTGGTTGGTTGGTTGAGTTGTATTGGTAAAGCACAGAAGTGGAAACTTTTTTTTTAAAATGAAAGGAAGCTTAAACCCGGGTTTAGACGATCTCGCTTCTGTGCCGCCGCTGACGGAGGCGACGAGATCGGCGGCAAAGACGAAGTGAGATACCATGCGTTGGTGTGAGCTTCCTTTAATTTTTACTAACTCCTAGCGCATGCGCAAGGCGCGCTCGCGGCCGCTACACGCGCCGTGGGCGGAGCGCACAGCGGCGCGAGAGGTCGTGTGACGCTACCTGGACGCTTCCTGGACGTCGACAGTGGCGCAGCTCTTAAATACGATGCGTTCCTATACCTCAGGTTCAAACTAAGGGCATTAGGTAAGCTTGCGCCATCCTGGGAATTGTGAAGTCACTTCCCTTCAAGGTCAGTCAGTGAGTCAGCTAAAGGCCCCTAGTTCGATCCCGGGTTTCGGCACCACACATTGTGTGGCAAAAGGAACGAGAAGACCCGCATCGGGCTTCCAAAACTGTGATGGAGTCGACTATAGTGAGGCAATGGTCTCCAGCCGATCCTTCCCTCTTCTTACTGACGCCCCCTGCCTCCGCATTTTTATTTTTCAACTTTCAGTTTCAGTTTATTGTTGCATTTGAAATTTTACAGCGCATGAATAACTCTAAGAGGTCCCATAGTCATAGACTGGGGAGGGACCTCCTACTAACCAGTACAAATGAAAAGTACACCTAATGCGGTTAACAGCTGTGACAATCCTAAAAAAACACAAAGAAAGAACATGTTTACAGAATCAAGCTAAATATTGTTACTAACAATCAAAAGTATTACAGAAAAAAAAGGTAATTAAAGGGGGTTATTCATACTCATACCGCATGTACAAGTATATAATAACAATCGTTTTGCCAAAATGATCCGGCGAAGCTGCCTCTTAAAAGAATGAATTGAAGGAGATGATTTAAGGGTTGGGGGTATTGAATTCCAGAATGAAGTCGCCAAAAAGTTCGCAGTGAGTTTGCCGTAGTTAGTTCCGTAGATTTTGGTAAAAGATGGTTGTCGTGGTTTGAGAATCGAGTGGCGTCAAAATGCGGGGTTTGATCTTTAGATATTAACGAAATAGGTAAATTTCCTTGACAAAATTTATGTTAGGACGCAGAGAGGATATTTATTAAATCACCAATTGACAAAATATTAAATCTGCGGAGTAATATCGACGAATTACATGAAAAATGGCTGTAAGGGATTATTCTTAAAGCTTCGCTTTGTGTGTGCTGTAAAGGTGCCAAGCGAGTTTGATATGTGTCGCCCCATTCAAAGATTGAAAGAAACCCGAGTAGAAAGCCGCAATATTGTTTGTGGGAAGGCATATTAGCTCACAGAGAATGCGATGACTTCGAGGAATATCGAGATATAAGGAAAACATTTGATCTAATTAAAGTTGTCTGATTTCGTTGGAGTAATATTTCTCGGCCGCCTGAAATCAGAACCGTAGGCCCGTATTGACCTCGTTTTAAAAGTGTTTAATATCCCGAAAAACAAAAAGGTAACAATCCCACCGCACTTTATTTAATAATACGTAGGCCCCCTCTTCGGCATGTGTCATGGCGCGCCTCACAGAATCGAGAGTGAGAAATACAAGCCATGCAAATGAATGTTTCATTCATTTGAATTCATTGTATACAGAGAGGTGGCAGCATTTATGGTGCTGCTGTCCGGGTTGCATTGCCAGTGTCTCAAAATTGTTTGAACCAGTTGATCGGTGGGAGTATAAATTTCATTGCTGGCCGAGATGTGTACGCCTGAATTCCGCGGCAGTGTCAAAGGGTGCCGTCATTTTAATTTTAATCTACGCCGCATGTAATCTACCTGCAGTTTAGCCCTTCAGCTGGCTTTAACAATGCTATACAAATTTATATTGGGTGGACAAACCAAAATGCCGCCATCTGAGCACATGACATATCCTAATTTATTTTGCCTTAATCGGGCCGCACGTCAGATCTTATAACAACTTTACATTCTCAAAAATAAGTGCTACGTCAACGCAGAAAAGGACGGTATTTAGATATTCCGCTTTCCCAAAGAGCAAGCAAGGCAATCCTTGCTGAGGAGACTGGAATGCCTGTTCGAATATTTCTTTTCGTGCGCCCCTTAATGCACTTCTCAGGTACCTGACAGACGCTGTTTTAGTCGCGCGCACTGCCGCGTTACTACACAAGAGTTGCCCGTCGCTGAAGACCCGAGTGAATTCATACCGTGGACGCCGGCACGACCCCGTCTCGGTATTCATCAATCTTCCACGTCTAGTGCTTCGCCGTCGTGTCTTTTATTGAAGCACAGGTCGACAGCAGAACTGAACAAAACTGCGTTACTACGCGCTGGGAGGAATGATATTAAGGAGATCTAAGGAAGGCTCAATAAGAATCCGCTATTTTTTGTCCAGTGTACGTAATTAAAAGCATCGTCCATTCTAAGCATCAGCGTCGTAAATCAATGACCTAAACCGTGCGTATTCATCGAGAGCTCAAAATAAAAGCAAGCACCCGCCGCGGTGGCTCAGTGGCTAAGGCGTTGCGCTGCTGAGCACGAGGTCGCGGGTTCGATTCCCGGCCGCGGCGGCCGCTTTTCTGATGGAGGCGGAAAGCAAAAACGCCCGTGTGTACGAGATTTCGGCGCACGATAAAGATCCCCAGGTGGTCAAAATTAATCCGGAGCCCTCCACTACGGCGCGCCTCATCGCCTGCGTTGCGTCGGCGCGTTAAAACCCCACAATCAATCAATCAATCAAAATAAAAGCAGAAACAGAGTTGTGGCAATACTTTCTGGTTAACTAATTAACTAATGCTAGTGGGCTGGCGCTACGCGGCGTTACTGCGTGCTGTGTCAGCGTTAAGGTTCAAATTTCAGAAACGCCTGTACGCTCCACAGAACGGTCGTTCAGATGCGCCGTGCGCGTGCGCGATGAATGCGCACATTGTGTGAAGCCAGCAAATACTCGTCAGCATGAGACTTATATGCATGGCTCATCGGCTCTAATAAGGCGTCGAAGAACGAGGGATTCTGCCCAATTGCGGGAATGAACCAGCCGGTCCTGAGGCGTTACCTTTGCGCGAAAGTAAAGGGGTATTCACACGAGAGAGAAATCCGCCGTTTCGCTCCTAGGAGTGCGCACCACGTGACCCCTACGTCACGGTTTCTCTCCGGCGCACCGCCTCCGATGGGAGATCGGAGCTTCTGCTCGCGAGCTACAAACCCTCCGACGCTCCGCGGCGGAGGCGGCGGGATTTCGTCTGCTCGTCGGGCAGCTGGCCGCGACTGAAGTTCTAGAGCGGTTGCAGGCACTTTATTTTTATCGCTTCTTAATACTTTGGACGCGAAAATGCGTGGCGCTCATGACAGGCGCACTCAGGGAGCCGCGTATACCACCAGCACGGGCGCTTGGCGAGCGGCGGCCGCGGCTGCGAAGTGGCGCAGGCCGGCGCCGGTAGCTCGAGCGACAGCTTGTTATTGCTCCCCAAGGCGCTAACAAAGCTGCGTATACGAGAAATGGGGTAATGATGTGATGGAAAGTTGCTTTAAAAATCGTCACCTGAGCCGCTTGCCAGAGCGGCGATCGAATATTCGCCGCAGTGTTAAGCCTAACATCAGTATGCGGGCCTGTAGGTGGGCCGGTCGGCTGCTACCTGCTACTACGTCGCGCGCCGTTCTCTCCGCGCGGCAGCACCTGCATCGCGTCGACGACCAATTTTTGGTCGGTTGACAAGATCAGTACGTATGCGCTTAACAGAAATTGCCGCCGTCGCGGAATCGGCGGTGCTACGGCAGCTATGCTTTCGAGATAGGCGGCTGCAAACAGTGATGTCCGTCCGAAAGTCGCATCCTCCGTGTGAGCGAAGGAGCTAGCCGAGCGAAGGTCCGCCTGCGGTGACGTCACGACCTCCCTCGGATTTCTCCGCTGAAACGCTCCGTCGTGTGAATACCCCTTAATTAAGCACTCCGAAGAAATGCGAGTTGTCTAGTCAGCTAGTTGTTACAGCCCGTAGCTTATTGTGGCAGGCAGCACAATTTTGTGTGCTAAGCAAACTTTAGTAGGAAAGGTTATAAGGAAACGTTATTGTACTTGAAAAACTGGCAAACCTGTATACGCAATGCCTAATGACCGCAATGGTACCGGAATCTTGGAAGAACGCGAACATCATCCTAATCCATAAGAAAGGCGACATGAAGGACTTGAAAAATTACAGGCCGATCAGCTTACTGTCAGTCGTCTACAAGGTATTTACCAAGGTAATCGCTAACCGAATCTCTGCAACCTTAGATTTCAGTCAACCTAAAGAACAAACAGGGTTCCGTAAAGGTTATTCAACAATGGACCATATTCACACGATCAATCAGGTGATAGAGAAGTGCGCTGAGTATACTGAACCCCTATATATAGCCTTCATAGATTATGAGAAAGCATTTGACTCGGTCGAAACCCTAGCAATCATTCAGGCATTACGGAACCAGGGGGTAGATGAGCATTATGTAAGAATACTAGAGGATATCTACAATGGGTCTACAGCTACCATCATCCTCCATAGGGAGAGCAGTAAAATACCTATAAGGAAGGGTGTCAGACAACGAGACACAATCTCTCCAATGTTATTCACAGCATGCTTACAAGAAGTATTCAGAACGTTGGATTGGGAACAGGTGGGAGTAAGGGTTAATGGAGAATACCTCAGTAACCTCAGATTTGCTGATGACGTCGCCTTGCTAAGTAACTCGGGGGACGAATTGCAAAGCATGCTTTCTGCACTGGGCGAACAGAGTAGAACCGTGGGCCTGAAAATTAATATGCAGAAAACTAAAGTAATGATCAATAACCTCGGGACAGCCCAGCAGTTTGAGATAGGTGGCGAGGCAGTGGAAGTGGTAAGCGAATATATCTACTTAGGCCAAGTTGTGGCCCCAGATCCCAACCATGAGGCAGAGATAATTAGAAGGATCAGAATGGGGTGGGGTGCATACGGCATACATTCTCAGATAATGAATAGCAGCCTACCATTGTCGCTGAAGAAGAAAGTGTATGACAGCTGCATCTTACCGGTACTCACCTACCGGGCAGAAACTTGGAGGCTCACTAAGAGGGTTCAACTTAAATTGAGAACGACTCAGCGGGCAATGGAGCGGAAGATGATAGGTGTAACATTAAGGGACAAGAAGAGAGCGGAGTGGGTCAGGGAGCAAACTGGTGTTAAAGACATATTAGTAGAAATTAAGAAGAAGAAATGGACGTGGGCAGGGCATGTAATGCGAAGGCAAGATAACCGCTGGTCATTAAGGGCAACAGAGTGGATCCCTAGAGAAAGCAAGCGTTGCAGGGGGCGGCAGAAAGTTAGATGGGCAGATGAGATCAAGAAGTTTGCGGGGATAAATTGGTCACAGTTGGCACAGGACCGAGATAATTGGAGAATAATGGGAGAGGCCTTTGCCCTGCAGTGGGCGTAGATAGGCTGGTGATGATGATGATGATGTTATAAGGAAACTTGAATGAAGAATTATCTGGTAGCGTGTAGGCTTTCTTGCCGCGTTCGTCGCACTTACGCGAGATCTTCCCAGGGTTTCTCACGTGGCTCGTTTATGGTCGGGAGACTTGACTGCAATACAGAAAATCAATGTGGGAAAGTCAGATTTATACAGATCAAATCACTGTGTAGTGGGCTTGACTGGTATATGCCGAGTCCCTTGAAAGTTGGCCTCACTGCTATACGGAGACCTATTTCTAGAAATACATTTTCAGGGGTGGTACGGGCAGTCATGCCACAACACGAGGGCCCTAGTGCTTTACATTGAATAAAGAATAGCCCATTCAGATCTATGGAGCACATTTAAGTTCGGCATCAGAATGTACAAATGGTTTGTCGAGAAGGCATTCTTCCAGGGTCAATATATGCTGCCATATCAAAATATGAATGTCCTGGGGCCTTTGATTATATACAGCCTTGAGACACCCCATGGATACCTCTGGAGCGCATCGTGCCACGTTTTACAGACTGACAGGTTTCGGAGGGAAGTAGCCTATGAACGCTTAGTAATTAATGACGACCCAAAAATACGTGAGAAGCCTTTTTATTCCTTATAAACACTGTCGCCAGCACGTGCTCTCTGCACTGTAAACAACCACGTTCACTAGCCTTGGTTCGACCTGGTTCGCGAGGCGCCTTCCACGTGACAGCCGAACACCGTGGCGGACAGTGAGCCCCTCTCTGAAAGGATTGCTCACTGCATGTGTGGCAGAGTCGTCGTCGCAGTTTCGTCGAGCCACGTTAAAGTGCTGATGCTTCAGCGTGGCCCACTTCGTCGTATGTCGCCCATGCGGCTGAAGTCCCAGCGAGCCGCTTTCAGCCTTCGTTTTAAACTTCAAGCTCACGCCTCTCCTACGTTCGCTTCGAAAGGAGGGAACAACAGAGGTTCCCCGAGAGAGAGGGGGGGGAAGGGTGTGAACGGTGCGTGAGTGGTGCGTAAGGCGCGCGGTGCAACTTGAAGACTTGCAAATGCGTTTCCCGCACCTTAGCGCAATCCTGGAGGTGGTGGAAAAAGCTCTTTCAGCGAGAATCGGCCGTCTTTTCCAGCCCTGCCGGCGCGCGACGTTCCCTTCAGAAGGGATTGCATCCGAACGCGTTTCTGGCGCCAGCCGGCGGCAGCGCGTCCCACGGGTCGCGATCAGGTGGCTGCGGGCTCGTAATAGCAGCAGCCGCGTAGGAGCGTGGCCCGGAAGGGGGCGCACTGCCAAGTCCGGGAAGAGGGGGGGACGCCGAGGAGCTGTAAAGGCGCAGGATGCCGCGTGTTCGCTCAATTGTTTGCCGAGTGGGAGACGATCCCTTTGATGTGGTCCTCGCGCCAACAAACCGTCCCGGCCCGGAGGCGCCGCCCACCGCCGCAGACCGGGCTGCTGCTCCGCGCCGGCTCGTCCCGAGAAATCGTCATGAATAAAAGATGGCCAAACTACCCGCTCGAATCTCGATCGCTTCGGATAGATTCAGCTTCGATTTCCTGGAGGCAGCCTCTGCCCCGCCATGTCAGCGCTTCTTTGTGTTCGCGCGCATCTTTGGCGGGCTCGCGTTGCCCCCCGTGCAGCGCTGCCGCCGCCCCGGGCGTCGCAAACTTCGAAGGAGCGAGCGGGCCGGAGAACGGGCGAGCTTTTAATGCCAGAAGCATCGCTCGGGTGGTTGTCAGCGATTTCTCGTGTCCCCCTCTTTTGCCGTATTCCGTTGAAAAATTCCCCACAGGCGTTCGACTTTTCAACAATACGCCTGAAACCGATTCTCCAAGCCAGTGATCCTCGTACGCGCCTCCGCAGTGATACTCCTTCTGATATTTAAGCTTGGGCAGCTGCAAGGGAGCTGCATACACTTGCTGTCATAACATATTCAATAGCATTTGCGAAGCTGGGGCTTGCTAAATATTAACGGAAAAATGCTGTGGAGAGTAATTGTGAGCGCTACTGCTCAGGGTTATGTGAGTAGCTCATTTTGTGTTGGTATTCGCCTGCTTCCATTAGGTTGGAGCGGGATGGTGCGTAGGAGCTGTAACGTCGTCAATCGGTACCCGCAACTCGACGTACAATGAGTTTGGCGTTGCTTGGCATGTCGTTAAGCTCGAGATCAGGCTCAACGTTGAGGTCAACGTTGCTTTATGACAATGTCGAATGTAATATCGAAATGAGTGGTAGCTTGACTGCCTCACCTGCAGGATGCGACGCTGATGCGTAGCCACTCCTGGCAAGAACTTCGTGGCAAATCCCGTCTACCGCTGGTTTACATAACATGTGCAATGCTACCGTGACATTTGCGATAGCTCAGTACCGCTGCGCATATGAAATTTGAATCAAACCGTAAAGCTCCGCGGACCAGGGGCGGTATTCTCGAGTTTTGTCCCTTTGGCGGCCCCTTCAAAAGTGTCCCTTTTGGCGAGCCCTGATTGGCTGAAAGCAAACAACCGGAAGTGACGTAACGCAAGCGCGGCAAATCTACTGCCAACGCCCACTGCTTAACCGGAAGTACGTGACGATGAAAGGGACTCAAAAGGGACGTTTTCAAAAGGGACAGTTACGAGAATACCGCCCCAGACCAACGACTATTGGCGCAGATTTGGGCGCGTTTAAAGGCAAACTGCACTCAAATATTAGCTCAGCCAAATTTACTTTGAACGTACAGTACGTACCACCAAACAACTGGGACATGACTGGTAGCCCCGTGAAATGCGTTGTTGATTAGTTATAAGCGTTTAAAAGGGCTCCGTCGGAGGTGACGGTGCACCTGCCGGCGGATCGCATAAACAGCCATGAGGCGGAAGTGACATTGCGGCCGGCTCTTCATTTTTTTCGTATTCTCCTAGGTCTTGGGCGAGGGCGAAGCGTAGCGCGCAGGTTTGCCCCGGCCGGCCGGCCGCGTGGCGCCGCTCGCTCACAGGCTGGGCTAGAGCCACTAAACAAGCTAGTGGCTCTAGGCTGGGCCAACTGGAACGTCACTTCAGCCTGGCCGTAATGGCCGCTCTCTCCTCAATTTCGCGTTCAAAATATCCGATTTTTGATGGTAGTTTGCGCCGCGGAAACGCGCATTTCAGCTGTCATATTTTGTACTTTGCAGTCTGTTTAGGCAGACTATACGGAAATAACATTTTCAGGGGGTTGAAATTTTGAGTGCAGTTGGCCTTTAAAGGAGCCATGAAGAGAAAACACAAGTTTGGTTCATTCAAAAGATTGCCTCGTTAGAATCATACTGACACCACTTTTAACGTAAACTTCGCTCAAATCAGCCACATAATTAGGAAAAAAAGGAATGGCCATGCGACCCACTAGCTCATTTCCCGCAATAGAACCTATAATGTCACACGAGACAGCTCTGCGATTGGCGGAGGGCGGCAAAAGCAAACGAAAATTAGGCAGAGTATAAGTCTGCCGAACGAGCTATTTGCCTTAAATTTAGGGCACATTCTTTTTAGCTGCACAGGACTGCGGGGCTTTGGGGTTGTCTCAGACGACACTGGCCGATTGATTGACGCGACGGTGTCTTACGTGAACATATTTGTCGAGCGAGCAGTATGTTTCACGAAACGAATTTCTCCCAGAACGAAAAAAAAAAAAAAAAAAAAGGCAGAAAACGACACGCCATGGTATGGTGGCGCGATCTAGGTTCACTAACGTAAACGCGCGAACACCTCGATACCAACCCTGCCGTACAGGGTGGAGACACCCTTTGAACGGTCCCGTGCCGCTGCGATTGGATCAACGTGCTCAGCGCGTTGTTCGTTTTGTTTCCGACGCGACCCAGCAACGCGAAACAGATATGTTGATTCAAACTTCGCCAGTTAACCGCGTTGCGGCGATACGTTTAGGGCGATTTTGATACAGACTTGCTTCGGCGGCGAGCGAGCGACCCAAAATGGCGGTCCCAGCGTGTACGCGTCTCTACTCTGTACAGCGGACGCGTGAATCAAGGGATCCTAGGGATCCTAGGCTGCAGAGCGGTCTGTGATGTCATTGCAGCTACGAAAACCCACGATTTAGCGGGAAAATCAAAATTTTAACATAAATTGATTAATTTCTCAGTGAATAAAGCAGCGTTTGCGTTCGAACAAGCACTGGGGGCACTACAAAACACAAAATCTTTCGAATAACACAAACTTGTATTTTCTCTTCATGGCTCCTTTAAAGGACCACAGGTAACCTTATTTCGTGCCGTCCACTATGGCGTATCTTATACTTATAGCCCAGGTGGCGAATCCTACTGGGTGCCGGAAAATTTCCGGTGCGCTCGATTTATCGTGCGGTCTTGCGGGATTGGCTGCCCGGCTTGTTTTTCGTGACGTTTTCGGGGCCGCAGCCAATAACGCGCGACCACACGAGAAATCGAGCGCACCGGAAGTTCTCCGGCACCCAGTAGGATTTGCCCCCTGGTGTTGATGCATTCGTATTAACACAAGGAGAGCGAATATGCGACACGCTTGCTTTCCGGCAACAATGGTTGCCGGAAACAAAGCTTTCTTTCAGTTTGGGAGGTCGCCGAAACCAGAAGGCCCTGTGCAGCAGATATTCTTGAAGCTGTGATTTTACGTTTAACGGCGCGTTCCCCAGTTCGAGGGATTTTCTGTGTGGTGCTCGTGGATCCAAGTGGGCTATGGTGACCCGGGCAGCCAATTCGAATGCCGCCGAGTCAGGTCTCGCACATTACAGAGGCAGTTTCGTCAGGTACGGCTCTGCCACATACGAGTGGGCCGCTGTGCCCATCGCACCACGCAAATTACGTATTCTCGGGAGCATGCCCGTCCCGCCCTGAGAGCGAGCGCACACAGGTGTGTGTGTGTGTGTGCGGGGTGCGCTTCGTGAAATTGACCCGCGTCGCGCATTCCCGATTCCACTAGTTTCAACAGGCGTATTGAGGGCGCTATCCATCGTCCGCGTATGAGCGTCGGCTCTATGCACGGCCAGGGCTGCTTTTTGTGCCGCTTTCGCCATACGCTCTGGGTGAAGTCGAACAAGTTTTGTGCGGCTGCCAGCAAGCCGCCCTCGTGGGCGCGCCCCTTGCCTCGCGTGTGACATGGCTCAGGACTCGGTGTAGGGAAATTCCTCGGTCCCTACGACAATCGTAATGCCATTGTGTTGTCCTGGGTGACAAGACGTATTGCGCCTTCTAAACGACTCTGCATTACAATCAGACGGTGACCTCATTTTGCGCCTGGAGATGTTGGCGGTAATCCACGCACTGCCGCCAAAGCTAAGCGAACGTCTGTGCCTTGTAAGGGCGTTTCAGTGACGCTTACAAGGTGCGCGGCGTCAGCACAACTGACAGGCGCCACGTTGCGTCCTTGGCAAAGTGTGCTGCATCGAACGATCAGACGTAACGTGCAAAACGAGCGCCTAGTGTACGTCCCTCCGTTAAGGTCGTCTTGATTCCGTTTGGCAAATTCTTCGAACAGGTTTTCACGTGCTGCTTGATCTATGAATTTAGCGTGCTATTGTATGCATGTTCTCTTGGGTAATTTGACTATATCAGCAGCTATGGTCCGTTGACTTCACCACCAGCGCCAAATGAATTATAATTGAGGATAATGGAGCAGGAAAACTCCGCAACGGCGAAGTTCCGCATGCTATCTGACTCAAAAGTGTGGTTTGCGCATAACTTGCTCGGGATACATTTTTTAGTTTGCTTGGCCTCTTGATTTGCTGAATTCCTTCCGCTTGTCGCATGTTTTCGGCGGCATGTTTCGGCGGTGTAAACATACTGAGGTTTTAAGCGGAGGTTGTGGGCAGAAGACCTTATAACACTATTTAGCAGAAGTCTACGGCCTTATCATTCATCTGTACATATGAGAAAACAAATCACTAGTCGCCCTTTGCGGCAGTGTCGCGAACTATACCTCAGTGACGTCCGACTCGTTTGTGATGCGATTTGATGCTATCACAGTTTTAAAATTTCGATTTGCTCCTAGACTATGGTTTATATCGGCTATTTTTGTGGTGACAAACGTTTTAAATAGGCTAGAATGGCTCGTCATCCGCTAAACTATACATCTTGCGGAAGTGCCAAAGTATGGTAGCAACCAACGTCATCAAATCAGCGAGGACGGGGCAGGAGAGGCCTTAGTCTTGTCATCAAAAAATGCATGAAAGTCTTCCAGGAAAGCTATGAAAACGGCCCGCAAGTTGTAGATTTTGAGCCGGTAAGGCCACTAGACAATTTCCGTTCAGTCTTCCTTTAACATAAATATAATAAGTAAATGTGTTTTGTGGAAATCAGCAGATATTATTCGTTTGCAATGCGGTGTTCATTTTAATTCATGTGTATATATGCTATTCCACTTAAGCCCATCTTCTGGTTTAATTTTGCTGCTACATTCCGCTTTATATTGATGTGATATAAATCATTTAGGGGACGTTAACACTCGTGAAAATGATCACGCGGTATTCGCACCCACGATCTTCTGTCCTGTAGGCGGTGTCATTAATGTATCACGAAACCCATCCTTTACAGTAAGTGTGAACCACAAAACCTGCATACTTTTATGCAATGAGGTATTAAACTGTTCAATGAATGTACAATACCTCTGCCTTCTTATAGCTTGGGATTGCTTTGGGGGTTGAAATGACTTAGCAAAATGTGTTTCATTAATCTAGGCATACTGCCAATCGCACGACGTATCTTGTAACGTAGTTTAAAGTTGTAAATACCGAGAAAAAAGCATTAACAATGCTTTATAAAAACTTATGTGTGAGCCTGATTTAAGACTTGTTCACAAATAGGAAAAATAATAATTCGGCGATTTTGTTATACTCCAGTCGGTGTAGAAATATGCAGCTCGGTGAGAGCCATGCTGACAGGGCCACAAATACATTTTTTACTGCGAGAGCACTATTAGCCTGCCTCGGCTGATACCGAGAATGTAGAACATCGTTCACTGCATGAAGCCGCCCTTATTTTCCATGTTATAACTCTCTGATCTTCATTCTTCTGCTTCAGTGGGTTCAGCTTCAATGACTTACGAATAGCGGTTAACCCATCTCTGCCAAATGAGCTTTGTTCTCAGAAATATAGCTCGCTGCAGTTCCTTATAATTTATTTGCGTTGCCGGCATCTTTACTCCGACCTGATATCGTGTTCTATTTTCACCGATAATTGGTTTCCTTGGTACGGCGTGTACTTGGCACGTAACGAATGCTTGTTTCCTAGACGAGTGAATGGATTGCCAAATTAAGGTTAATCAGGGCTCAGAATCGTTGCTTCTCGATTTGCCACAAGATGTGGGGGGAACGTTCAGGAAGCATTTTTTTTTTTTTTTTTTTGGGGGGGGGGGGGGGCAGTTTTACGAGCGTTCGTGTTAAAAACCGTGAGAAAGGCTCTCCGGTTGTGCGGGGAAAAACAACAGCGAGAAGGCAGGCTGCCCAAGCTGCCGTTTGGCACAATGAGCGTTACGAAATTACCGGCGCATTCATCGACGGAGCGCGCACTTCCCTGGCAAAATTACTCAGCGGCGAAAATTTCATCTAGGTGGAGTAACCGGCCTCGGAAGCAGGCCATTTGCGCGAATAATTGGAGCGTTTCGGCTGTGGCCTCTGCGGACGCATTAGCCGATTAAGTGGCCCGCGGTGTATGCCGAACAGCTCGCAGACTATCGCTGATGGGCACGGTTTTGTGGTCCCAGCCGCCTGTCGCCCCGGCGGTTGGCGGAAACTGCGGGTTGCGAAGACGCAACTTATCGAGAATTCGCCGGAGCCAACGGTGACATTGGGCGCTCCGTCGGCGGTGGTAGCGAGGCTTCGACGCATCGGGAGTGACTTCTGGTATTGATTCGAGCCATTACCCCTCGGCACTCGTTGCCTGAGCGTGCCCCTTTCCCGCCGCACTCCTTTTGGCCGGGCCGCGCTGCCTGCGCTCTGGTTGCCGGCGCACTTGTCTGTGCTGCGCTTCTTTCCTTTTTATCTCTGCGCCGCGCACACGATTGTTGGGAGAGCAAAGAGACGTTGTTATTCCGGTAGATTCGATTTCCAGTTAGTTCTCTCCCGGGCGCGGACGTTGGAAACGAGCAGTGCGGGAACTGGTTTAAGAAGGCTGGAGGGGGGACGGACACAGTTACGGAGACATTATCCCGTCTGGGCACACTCATTAGAGCTGCTTTCAAGGCCTCCTTTCCCTCCTCCCTGCGGGGGGCGGGACGAGGCAAAAACAAAGAGCGCCCAAACCGGAGCTCGTTTGTAAAGCGTTCCGGGTGGCGGCTCGGGACTGATGCGGCCCCTTCTGCTCTGCGCTTGTTGGTGCTCGCTTCGAGCCCCGCTTAACGGCGCTAATGAGAGCAAGCAGCTGGCACTGACTGAGCAACTAGCCCCCGCCGACGACGGAGTGTGCTCTATAAAATGGCCAGTTTATTGCGCGACCCGAAGTCGACCTTTGCGCACCGTTCGGAGGGAGGTGCTTGTGCCCGCGTGGGATGGTCACGTCGGGCCAAGATTTGTTTGTTTGGGCTCGGGGAAAGGCAACAGGGCCAGGATGGCAGGAGGCAATGAACGAAAGGCAGCCCCGCGAAGTACTCGTCTGCTTCTTGCCTCAGCTGGTTGGAGCTGTCCTTGGGATGTTGGCTTTCCTGCTGCCTCATTCCAAAGGGCTCGAAGTAGAACCGTTGTGCAAATAACTTGGCCTCTCGTTTGATTGGTGCGGCGGGGTCTGCGCTAGCCCTGCTGTTCCGGTTTTGTGATAGGTGCGTGCTGCCAAACTGAATGCACCACCCACCTTCCCACCCCCTCACCAAGGTCCCCTCCGCCTTGTCCTTCTGACCACTTCCTCTGAAGCTTTACACAGCTAACAGCGCGCAGGATTTCTCGAAAAGAAGATAATGTCACGAAGACAGATGGCAACTCCGCTAAATGAGAAAACAAAGTTCGTTAGATTGAGCTTGGGCTCGGGAAATAAATAGACAAAATAACAGACGGCGAAGAAGCAGTCGAATAGACTCGTGTGGTCGCAGTCGGCGAATCGAATGTCGGAGCGCTTGGCCGGGCGTAGTTTGAACTCCATTGCGATGGTTCCTAGTTCAGCCGTGAAACAATTCTTCTACATACTGCCGTGAGGCGCAGTCATTCGAATGAGCTCCCTGGTAGTGGCGGCGACGATCACACACCTCCATGCTGTAAGGTGAAAACAAACGCATATTCTCGCGGTTACATTCGCTCTTATTTTGTCATTCTAATGAAGTGCTCCTCGTTTAATACCTTATAGGGGTTGCTTCTTCCGATGCACGATCTCTCACGACATGACATCTATCACTTACCTGCAATTAGACCGTCACGTAAGACATACATTCGAAAAGAAAGGGAGACAAAGGGAAGGATGCGGGGTAACGATTAGTGACCTAGTGGATCTCCTGACTCGTTGGATCTAATGACCCGTTGGATCTAGTGACCATAAGCGCAGGGAAACGGGATGAGGCTTCGCAACCCGTTTCCCTGCACGTCTTTGGTTATAGCGAGATGGCTGGCCATATATCGTTGCCGCAAGCGTGGCGTGAACTGTAAACGCGCCGGGGAGTTCTCTGCTCGCAAGTGGCCAAAATCTTCTGCGCAAGTGGCGGTGCTGACCTGCGAGCGGCGTAGCTTAATTTCGAGTGCTCCGCGCAGCTGGGTAATCTCTGCGTTATGTTTTCGTTGACAAGGCACGGTAAAACATTTGGGGATGCGCTTGATCAACGGTGCGTGGCTGTTCGAAATAGGCGCCAGGTGGTCGGGTGTGTTGCTGATAACATCGCGCTTGTTATGCGCATGTGTTTGATCCTTTTGTAACTACAAGTTGGCGTACAGTAGCGCAAAGAAGAACGAATCTTGTGCGATGTGCAACCAGAAGTGCCTTGGTGACACGCAGCTCAAAAGGGACATCTGAGTGTGCTTCAAAAAGGACGATTGATTGGTTCTGAAAAATGTCTACGTTTTAATCGACATGCATTAGCTTTTAGGCTCGCCGACCCATTCCGGCGCAGAAACTTTTATCACCCGAATTTCCACTGGAAGTCGTCGCGAAAGAGCGAAACGCGAAGTTGGGAACAAAGTTCGACAAGACCGAGCGACAAGTTAGGGGCTGCGAACTGAGTTCGTCGTTTTTCATGACGTCCAAAGTGATGATGGGTGGTGCATGTATTCCACTCACGCGGACATGCATAACTCCGGGTCAGTCCGCTCGTCACGTTAATCAGGATCGGTGTCCCTCTCCTCCACAGGAAATTCCGTGTAATAAGGTGGCTGTTCGGGCGTGTTGGTTTGACATAAAAAAAAAACGCAGCAGAGATGAGGACAAAGCCAAGCAAGAAGCCAAAGCCCTCAACTGCTTGCCGAGTTGCTGTGATGGAGCCAGCCAGTATCGCCATGAGCGAAACAAGGAAATTAGCGGAGTTAGGGTGCGCAAGCGGGCCCGACACATTTTCTGTTTCCCAGTATTTTTCAGAGAGCTCAATCTTGCTTAAAACTTAAAAATACGGCGTCGAATCTCGTTGGAGGGGATAAAAAGTCCACGAATGCCTAAGCACTTCTTATGAGTTGTGAAAATGGACTCCATCAGCAATACAGGCTTTGCAGCCAATGTACTGTACCAATTCTCCTTACCAACATCCCGCTCAACTCTCTGCTGTTAGCATAAGAAGTCAGACAAGTCAGTAAAAGTTTCGTTAAACCCGCCGCGGTGGCTCAGTGGCTAAGGCGTTGCCCTGCTGAGCACGAGCCTCGAGGTCGCGGGTTCGATTCCCGGCCGCGGCACCCGCTTTTCTGATGGAGGCGAAAAGCGAAAACGCCCGTGCGTTCACGATTACGGCGCACGTTGAAGATCCCCAGGTGGTCAAAATTAATCCGGAGCCTTCCACTACGGCGCGCCTCATCGCCTGCGCTGCGTCGGCGGGTTAAACCCCACAGTAAATCAAAATGGTTTCTGGGCCGTACTCGTTGAAGTTGTTTGGTCAATATCAAGTGGCACCGGATATCGTTCTTAAGTACTGTCATAGACAAGCGCGTAATGCTCTGCGTGGTGAACGGGATAATCATATCGGGGAGCTGTGATCCAGCTTCAAATCACCTTCTCTCCTTCGTCTTTCTTTCTGCACTCAGCTTTGCGTTCTTGCATTATTTGACGCGTTTTACACACCAGCCAGCTTGCTTTGCCGATGGCCGGGAAGATTAAGACACAAGCCTGTTACCCACATCTGTCTCTACAACGCGCTACCTTTGAACCCCCTCCACAACACCGCCCCCAGAGAAAAAACAAACAAACACAGAAACAAAGAAAAGAGGAACCAAGTGGAAAACATGCTGGCAGCCATTGTTGTTTCATCACGCTCAAAACAGCACTGGCCTTCCCCCATGCACTGTTCAGCGGGCAACAAAGACGCGCGCCGTATTGTTTCCGACCGCAATGAAAGCCTTTCGTGTCCGCACTGCTTGCGCACAAAGGACATGGTGCCCAGTTTCATCAGGCCGATGGCTCGTTACGCCACGTACGCCGAAGGCGTCCCTCTGGAACGTTTCACAACAATGGGAGAAAACATGCGAAATTGGTGCGCGCACAAAGGACGTGGTTTTCAGGGGCGTAAGTATGCGCTGACTCACACGCTCTATTGGGCGATCCCGACAGAAGAGAGAGAGAGAGAGAGAGAGAGAGAGAGAGAGAGAGAGAGAGAGAGAGAGAGAGAGAGAGAGAGAGAGAGAGAGAGAGAGAGAGAGAGAGAGAGAGAGAGAGAGAGAGAGAGAGAGAGAGAGAGAGAGAGAGAGAGAACGCCCCCCAAACGCGTAGCGGCCTGAGAATGATTTATCCAATTGAAATATTTATTTTAACTTTGTTTTCTGTCCATTTTTCATTTACAAACGCGTTTAACTTATTCGTGGTGTGGGACCAACGCGCTGACCTAATGCGGTTAGTGTGGAATATGCCTGGCGGTAAGTGCGGAATACGCCTAATTTTGCGGTTTAAACGCTGTCTGCGCAACTCTGTGTGGTAGATTTCCCGCATCAATGCGGACTGTACACCGTGTGCAACTAAACATCCAGCATTTGATGAAACGAACGTAACGGAGTTCCGGAATAATGACTCTACAGGGAACAATGCGGTGAGGGAGCCCGGGAAGCGGCTCGTGTCATTAGTCGCGAATGGCGGGGAATTGCTGCGCGCTCTCGCTGTCGAGCAGTGTGACTCGCAGCAAGAGCGGGGAGTCAGGCGGCCCTGTCGGAGCGCCGAGCGTGTTTTGTATGAACTGTAATCTCTTTTATGGGTCCTTTTGCTCGCAGGCGATAGCGGCGAAACTTACATAAAATGGGCAACGGCCGGAGGAGAGCGGCCGAAACAGCCGAGTGTGGTGTGCGGAGCAAGCTCTATCATTTCCCGCCCAAAGCTGTCGCCGGCAACTGGCAGAGTAAATGGTCTGCATCCGAGGCTCGCCTTGAGCCGCAGAGAGAAATTGAGTGGCGCGTCGCCTTCGCTGGGAGACGGGGGGAAAAAAACACGAGCTTTCAGGTGCTTTCGTAGCCGCTTCGGTCCCGCCGATATACAAACTGCCTCCTTAAAGAGCCGCTGCTTTTCCCTTCCTTGCGCTCTAATAGGCCGCGCGATTATGAAAATTGTTTTCGATGTACGGCGTTGTGAAAATTTTCTCGAAGCACTCACTGACGAAGGGTTTAATGAATTCGCGTGAAAAATGGGTTCGAAACGACTTGGCGCATCTTCGCTTGCGGCAATGTTACACCAGCCGCGCTAGAGAAGGGCAAAGGTTTAAGCACAGCACGTGCGCTACGCTGCCGTTACCGCCGTTCCGCGTTACTCCTGCGCATGCGCGCAGCGGTACGATATTACCTCCGTCGAGCGAGGCGAAAACATGTTTTAGAATTCCGGGGCGCCGTTCCGCGCGTACCGTCGGACGACCCTTCTGAAAGCCCTTGCAATCGAAAGTCGTAAAATTTAAAATTGTAAAGTCGTAACGTCTGACTCGCCCGTAACCGAGCTAGCGTAACGGCTTGTCAATCCGATATCGTTCGAGGAAATGGGGTTGCAATGGGTGATGTCAGCGTAATTCTGATAGCTCAAGCGAACATGTTTACGACATCCATTCACGCAATTGACAATCGTAGCAACAAGTTTTACCGGTTTTTTTTTTTCGCTTTAGACTTCTCTATTTGTAAAATACATTATAATTGACCAAAGTACGGTACAACGTGTTGCAATACTCTGGTACACGGGAAGAACGGCAACAACTCATGCAGTGCATCACTCCGCGGAAGCGACGGACCCGGATGTCAAAGCGGGCGCGCGTATTGAAATGAGATTGCGCTTAATGCGTAATATCGTATTCTTTATCACACCTATTTTTTGTGCAGTCGCTGCAGGAATTAACAAAAAAAAAAGATTAAGGGCGAGAAATCACGTAAACGACTCGTGTCACGTTCAAAATACTCGCAGTAAGGTACTTTTTGCGCCGCGCGGAGTGACAGCTGAGCCGGCGTCGGTGATGAGGCGCAGAGGCAACTTCCGCTGTCGTTCTTAATTGTCCCCGAGTATAGTATGGTGTTTTTAAGGCGGCGATACGAGGAAAAAACAAAAATAACAAAAATAAACGAAAACTGATTAGCTTTCCAACGGGGATTGTGGGGGATGCCAGGCCTCCTTCATTGCCACAAGCACCTAACATATTTCAGTTGAGGCATAAGGCCTCATATTTCATTTGAGGCCTTATACATCTCCCGTGCAGCTTTAAAGGAGCCATGAAAGAAAACACAAGTTTGGTTTTTTTTTTCTTCAAAAGATTGCCTCGTTAGAATCATACTGACACCACTTTTAAGGTAAACTTGGCTGAAATAAGCTATATAATTAGAAAGAAAAGGGAATGGCCGTGCGACCCACTAGCTCATTTCCCGCAACAGAACCTATGATGTCATACCAGCCAGCTCTGCGATTGGCGGAGGCCGGCAAAAGCAAACGCAAATTAGGCACAGCTTATAAGCTTCCAGAACGAGGTATTTGTGCTTAAATTTAGGGCACATTCTCTTTAAAGCAGTAAGAATCGTGGGACAAACCGTGGAAGTTACGAATACACACGTAAACATAGAAGTACCGATGCGTACTGCTGTTGGTACTGGGCGCACTATGCTTGGTTTACTGCACAGGACTGTGGGTCTTTGGGGTTGTCTCAGACGACACTGGCCGATTGACGCAAGCAACGGTGTCTTACGTGCTCACGTGGCCATATTTGTAGAGCGAGCACTATTTTCACGAAACGAGTATTTTCTCCCTGAACAAAAAACAAGCCAGTTTTAAATACGGTCAAAAACAAACGAACCGCAGAAAACGGCTTGCCACGGTATGGTGGCGCCACCTAGGTTTACTAACAGTAAACGAGGCTCCGCAATCGGCTGCAGAGTGGTAGGTTCCTACGACGTCATTGTAGACCAGGAAAACGTACAATTTTGCGGGAAAATCAAAATTTTAACTTCAATTGAATTATTTCTCGGTGAATAAAGCATCGTTTGCATCCGGGCAAGCGCTGGGGGCACTATAAAACACGGAATCTTTCGAATAAAGTAAACTTTTATTTTGTCTTGATGGCTCCTTTATGAATACATATTATAGATGTCGCCGTCTACTGTGCACAGTTCGTGCAAAATAACGGTAGCTAGAATTCACGCATACGCAAAATTATTTGTAGTAATTACGTAAGAAACTACATACCTTCCTCAAAACGATTTAGGAGCCCAGTAATTTCCTCGGAACTATTTGACGCGGTCGAGGGCTAACCAAGCACGGCGCGCGCTGGGGCTTCGATAAACGAGTGGCGATTTCTGTGCCAACTGTCACCCAACGCCTGACGCACTATGCCAACGTTTCACGGGGCCCGCACTAAAGGAAAAGTACGTGTGAAACTGCCATGTGTGAAACGGCGCTGCTGCTTGGGTCTCTCTCTCTCTCTCTCTCTCTCTCTCTCTCTCTCTCTCTCTCTCTCTCTCTCTCTCTCTCTCTCTCTCTCTCTCTCGCTCTCGCTCTCGCTCTCGCTCTCGCTCTCGCTCTCTCTCTCTCTCTCTCTTTCTCTCTCGCTCGGCAAGAGGGGACACGCAATATTGAACAAAGATGCGAACTCAAATGTTGTGAACTAATTACGAGCAGTGAATGAACCACGACATGATTGTTGTCTTAGCGGCTCGCCTTGTCGTTGTAGCTCGGTGTAGCGCTCGATGTAAGCGACTGCCGGGATCAGGCGGTGCAGCGAGAAACAGACCCAAGTAGAGCCTGGTGTACCGTCGTAGGGCGTCCCGGAAAGGCTTCGAAAACGAAACGGTTTAAATAGTCATAACCGTTCGAAACCAGCGAACCGCTGGCGCTTGTCATACATCTACCCGTTGTTTAGAACTGCAGGTGCATTTGAGGCAAAATATATGTAATAAACCGCCAGCAGCCGCGTTCATTTAGTTCTGAACGCTCGTTGGGTTGGCTTTTACGACAGTATAAGCGAAAAAAAGTGGCACTGCAACGCCGGCACGTGCTGGAGAAGAGCAAGCACAAAAAGAACAGAACTCTCGCTGGCGCTGCATCAGGCAGGGGGCGCGCGAGCACTGCGAAGGCGGGAAATTTGAGTTGCGTTGGGTGGTAGCAGTGAGCGGACAACGGCGCTACAGCCCATTATGGCGAATCACTGCTCTGCACTTCCGACAGCTTTCACGTTAAGCAGAACGGCTTTAATTTTTTTTTTGCTGACTTTTCTATAGAACTTCATTTCATTTACTTGTCATAACTAGTTCACAATAAAAGAGTTCGTAACTTTGTTCAAAACTCTGTGTCACCGGTGTGTTGTGTGCCGAACAGCTTCGCTGTTCCTTGATATGTTCCGCTTTTCAGAGTGGAATGGCTGAAAACGATTATTTTTTGGAATGTTTGGATAAAGTAAGAGTTGCAGCCGTTTTTTGCTGAGCATTCGCCGTACAGTTGACCTTGTCGCAGTGCGTTTTTACTGGCGCACAGGCGAAATTCGCGGAACCCTAGCAGCACGAAGCTTCGCTTGAAAACAATGACTCATCTGCGCGAACAACGACGGGGGGAGAACGAACTCCACTGCGCAGGCGCTGTGCTTGCTGTAGGCGTTTTTTATTCACTGTACTGTAATGTCATGCACGCTGTTGGTGTTTGTGGCCTTCACTTAATCGGTCGTAATCGAGGGAAATGCCCAGCGAGCGTCTGCAAGAATCCTGCTGACCTTAGTCACGTGATCGAAAGAGTCGCAGTGCATTGGCACAACCAACGAGCACAGAACAACGATTAGAATTTAACATTGAAGACCGCAGGCCGGATGCGGAACGGTTGTTTCGGCGACTGAAAACAAAGGCATGCCGCCGCGGAGTGGCCTGCGTCCCGCGCCTTTCTCGCGTGAGTTTATGCGGGCCATCGGCTACCGGATGTGTGTGGTCAGTAGCGAGCGCGCGGTTTCGCTTGACGCGTGCTGCACCGAAGTGCGCGGGGAGTCTCGAACGCCAAGCCATTTGATCGAAAGCCTTCGCAGCAGTTCTCCCGGGTTCCCGATCCCAGCCCGCCGAAACGGAGCGAACGACATCCTCGCATTTCTCACGGATCAAAGAGCCAGATTCCAGGCGCATAGCCGGAGACGGGGCGGAGCGGGGAGGGTGAGCAAAAAGGGATGGCGAGCGCTTCAGTGTTAGTCCAATCTCAACACGCACTCCTTGCTGCCGCGTTCACGCTTTGACAGCTCCCGTTGCTTTTAAGTCCCATGTCAGTGTTTTTTTTTTTTTTTTTTTTTATCTCGCACGATCGTAGAGCTAAAATTTCAGACGAACCATCCAGCTTGCAGTGCCCCCCCCCACCCTCTTAAGAAAGACGAAGCTTCTTTTTCTTCTTTTTGTAGGGGCGAGCATGATAGTCTTGCCACACACCGATCGCTAGGTATCTGGACTAAACGAAACGAGAAATATTGCTCGGCAAAGGTGAAAAAGGTGGGCCTTCATAGTCTGCTGAGTACAATGGCTGCGCAACGCTCTAAGCACTTCAAAACGAGTTTGGGAGGGAATTCATATTATCTTTTGATTTTGGTGAATGATTTAAGGCAGCAATAAATAAATAATCACTCTCTGAAATAGCTATTTCAGTGGAGGACGCCTGTGTGAGATTCTCACCAACGGCTGCAGCTTAAATTGAACTTTGGGCATCAAAAGGCATGCGTCGTTTGGGTATCTGACGGGAACGGCAACTTTAATTGTCATACGTAAATGATGGCTGCTGCAAGAAGAGCATGCAGTTTAACAGTTTTGTTTGCTTCCCGGTGTGAAATTGCTGACTTTAAAAAAGGCTTACAGTTCGCGCGTGAGAATGTTCTGGGTCAGGTGCTAAGTGATAAGGCGACGAATGCTTCGAGCAAATATTATGTACCGCATCATAGATGTGCCATTTATTCTAAATAGTATGTAGGTTGTGAGCACTTCCGGATGTATGGGCACCGAGTGCCGCTAAAATTTAATCAAGAACAGCGAACAGATGTACATTTGGAAATTAGATACAGCTGGACGAATTGGAACGGAGTCATATTTCAAATTTTCCCTGCGCTAGCATATGTTCCTCGCTGTCCTCATCCTGTAAAATATGGCACATCGGGAAGCGCCACTTACACTGGCTGCGTAAGGTGGTTTACTCATGAGGGCGTGGGACGGGCTCTACAGCTTCAAAGCACTTGCTACCACCGCCTGATCTGTTGATTGTCTCATGTTCCGTCTTTCATGCATCACATCAAAGCCGACGTTTTGAAGCGCATCTGAGTACAGGGGTAGGCACCGAGTACCACAGGATGTGCCCTGCTTCACTGAAATTTCATGTTCGCCGTATCAGCAAGAAACTGGTGTTGGCACTTCATGTTTTATTGAATATTCTGATAAATTACGACATGTTTCAGGCCCCTTTTTCTCGTACCACCGCCCGGTAGAACATTTACTTGCGGACGTGTTTTTTTGAGAGGTTCCGAAACACGCTTTTTGAGAGAAACAGTGTTCCAGAGGGTGTTTTGAGAGAGCTGGGGTGCTTGCTGTTCTGAGCATTCTTTCTTGTTTCTTTCAGGTTCTACCATGGCTTCCAGGCCTCCACTGGAGCGCGGCTGCTCAAGGGTGTGCGTCATCCTGCTATACGTATGGGGAGTGCTGCTGATCATCGCGGGCGTCGTTGCCGGGGGCTTCATTGTCTGCTATCCAGACATCCTCTTCTACCTTGCCGTTGCATCGGGATCGGCCATTGTGGTTGGAATTCTGTTTGTATCGTTGTCTGCTTGTGTTTGCACCAGGCGCAGGCCGCCGCCCACAAAGGAGGCTACGAGGAGATTAGCACCGCCAACCACTAATGGACTTAAGGGTGCCTTGGCTGCTGACTTCAAAGAGGCTTCGGCTGGTTCGCAGGAAGAACTGAACGGCTCCGCGCATTCTTCAAGGCCCAGCGATGGCTTCCTCAACGTTGCTATCGAAAAAGGGGAGTTTTACCACAGCGCCTCAGTGGACGTGGCCAATCCCAAGAAGGTGCAACAGAAACCAGTGACGAGCTCGCCACGAACAACAAAGGCGAAGATGGGGGGTGACCCCGTGTTTCCAGAAGCGCAGAAAGTTCCCGAGATTTCTGCAAGCCACCGGTCGCAACCAGACAGCCTTCGCAAACCCAAGATGAAGAATGGCAAAGTTCTCAAAGCCCCCGCCAGCGTTGGGGACTTTGCATCTTTGGGTCTTCAGGACGACGACGTGGTCTTTTCGGCCGCAGAGAAGAGTAAGCAAGTGAAAGGAAGAGGGAGGGTACCCCTCACGGCCTTCAAACAAACGTCCAAATCGGTGTCGGACCTCGACGATGAATCATCCTTCGAGTCTACAACGAGAGTGCCACAGCAGCACACTGCCACAAGGCCTGAAACACCGCAGATGGAGCCTCGGCTGGCCGTCAGCTGCCACAACATACTGAGCGAGGAGCCCGTGCGCGTGGGCATTGCGCACTTACGGCAGCGTGAGGACGCAGGCGCCAGGAAGCCCCCGGTACCGCGAAAAGTAACCGGGATCGCGCTGCCAGGCATGGTCAACCGCCCAGCGGGGGCCAGCACGTCACAGAGCCAGGACGACCTCAGTCGTGTGCGTCGGAAACCTCCGGAGCCGAATCCGAAGCCACCGAGCGCGATACGGGATACAGGACCGGAAAACGTGAAACACAGGTTTCCGCACAAGTCGGTGCCGGACATTTTCCCCCAGGACGGCGGCGCTAAGCTCTCTCTGTTGGACAGCAGCTCCAGTTCCTACGGCAAGTCAAGCCGAACGACGGCGCCAGCGCCTGAGACCCCGCTGAACACGTCCCTCACGTCCTACGTCGAGCCAGCGGGACCCGAAGACCTGCACAAGTGCAACACAGTGGGCCTGCCGCCCGTGCCCCCCGCGGTGCTCCCGAAGCCGGTAACGAGCGGTCAGCAGTACCGCGGGTACGCGCCCAAGGAGGATGCCCATTTCGTATTGGACAAGCAGCCGCTGATGGCCGAATGGGCTGCGAGCATTTCGTCCAAAAGCGACACCTTTTCTAGTGATGAGGCGGAAAGCCAGAGACAGCTCAGCTCGTCTCAGGAGCTGCTCATGGGCAGCGTCAAGTGCTTGGAAACGGAAATCTAGTTGTGCATTTTATACGGTTCTCAGTGTTCAGGTACCTGGTGTACCTATGCTGTTTAGCTGAGGGAGACGCTCGGCTTACTGCGTGCTTCGTGGGATTGCTTGAGAGATTTTTATGGTGATAATTAAAGTGTTCTGATGTTAGAGTACTCCTCGCCCGGAGCATCTGTCTTTACTCTTGCGTACGAAAATGAACATTCTGCACCCGTTTTCGTTGTGCCTCAAATGAACGAAAGTAACCAAAAGGTTCATGATAGCTCGTATATCCAGCGTAATGCGGTTCTCCTCCCCATGAATACGCCAATTAACCCTTGGCCCTCAGTCCCCAGCGGCTGCGAAGCAACTGACCACGGCGGCGGTCAGACCTGTGACGTAGCAGAGGGTGCTAAGAATCCCTGGACCCGGACAGGCCGCCAATGGAATCTGAACCTGGCAACGTTTAACGCGCGAACTTTATCTAGCGAAGCAAGTCTCGAGGTGTTGTTTGAGGAATTAGAGGGCATTAAATGGGATGTAATAGGGCTTAGCGAGGTTAGGAGGACGGGTGAAGCCTTTACGGTGCTGAAAAATGGACACGTCCTATGTTACCGTGGTCTAGAGGACAGAAGAGAACTGGGAGTGGGATTTCTAGTCAATAAAAGCATAGCTGGCAACATAGATGAATACTACAGTTGAACACGGATATATCGAACACGGATATATCGAATTATTGTCTATATCGAACAGTGCAAACATCCCCTTGAAAATCCCATGCAAAAGTATAGGGCTGTTGTGCGCGTGTATCGAACTCCTGATAACGGGCAAATTCGATATATCGAATTCCGCGCCGAAGGTGCCCTGAAAGTTTGCTTCTTCTGATGGGGTGGAGTTGATGATAATATTGACTCATCGCTGGAGCTGCCTGGCTTGGTGAGACAGAGGTGGCATCCGCGGCATTATGTCGCTTGAAAAGGCGTTCGGAATTCCTCGCAGTAGTTTTGAGGGCGATGCACGTATCACCGTTGACGTAAAGGTGAATGCAGCACAACCCGTACCGGCTATTGCGGAGCGTGTCGGGTGCAAAGCGACTTCGTTGCACGCCTCCAGATGAGGGAGGTGTTCGGTTCGGGTACTGAAGATAACGGCACTCAGTGCCTGACAACGATCCGAACCGCCTACTGCAGCGGAGGTTCCGTCAGCGTTTTTCGCCTCTGTTGTGGCACAGTGTACAGCGTTGATTTTCTCATTTGTGCGTGTTTGTAATCTTGAAGACAATTTGGTGAACTTTACGACGCAGAAGAAAAAACAAGCGAAGCTCAAAGACATTTCAATGATAAATAGAGTGCGGTGATCATCATGCTGCGGCTCGGAGTTTCCGTGCTTTGAGGGTCAAAACGGTAAACTACCGTTTTCCACGACTTCAGAAAACTCTCAGTGATGTGCGGAGTTTTCAGATAATCTTCAGATAGGCGTATTTTATATATCGAATTATCGATATATCGAATTCTTTCGCGATCCCCTTGGAGTTCGATATATCCGTGTTCGACTGTATAGCATTAATGAAAGGGCCGCAGGTCTTGTAATTAGGCTCAATAAGAGGTACAAGCTCAAGGTGGTGCAGGGCTACGCGCCCACATCCAGCCACGACGACCAAGTAGTGGAACGCTTCTATGAAGATGTGGAATCGGCAATGGCTAAAGTAAAAACACAGTATACCGTAGTTATGGGGGACTTCAATGCTAAAGTAGGCAAGAATCAGGCTGGAGACAAGGCAGTTGGGAACTATGGTCTGGGCTGTAGAAATAGCAGGGGGCCCGGACCTACTAGTTGAGTTTGCAGAACGGAATAACCTACGGATAATGAATACCTTCTTCTGTAAACGGGAGAGTCGGAAGTGGACCTGGAGGAGCCCGAATGGGGAGCACAAAAATGAAATAGACTTCATATTATGCGATCACCCTGGCGTTGTGCAGGATGTGGAAGTGCTCGGAAGGGTAAGGTGTAGTGACCACCGTATGGTAAGATCTCGAGTTAGGCTAGATTTGAGGAGGGACCGCAACAAGCTAGTACGAAAGAAGCCAATAAATGAGCTAACAGTAAGACATAAAGTAGAAGAATTCAGGATCGCGCTGCAGAACCGATATTCCGCCCTTAACATGGAAGCCGAGCTTACGACACAGGAAGCCAGCGACAACCTTACACGCATTATCACGGAATGTGCAGTAGAAGTCGGGGGCACTATGGCTAGACAGGATACTGGTAAACTTTCACAGGAGACGAAATATCTAATCAGGAAACGGCAAACCATGAGAATCTCTACCGCAGCTGACAGAATAGAACTAGCCGAGCTCTCGAAGTTAATCAATAAGCGGAAGACAGCTGACATACGGAAGTATAAAATGGAGAGGATCGAATACGTTGTAAAAAACGGAGATAGCCTGAAAGCAGCTAAGAGACGTCTTGGCGTGGGGAAAAATCAGCTTTATGCACTTAAGGATAAGCAAGGCAATGTCATCACAAATAGGGATAAAATAGTCACAGTGGCCGAGGAGTTCTATAGAGATCTGTACAGTAGCCGGGACATACAGGATTATGCCGAACGAGACAGTAGTTCAGAGGAGATAGACATCCCACCAGTAACGACCGAAGAAGTAAAGAAGGCTTTGAAAGAAATGAAAGGGGGCAAAGCACCTGGTGAGGATCAGATAACAGCAGACCTCTTGAAGGATGGCGGAGAAATTGTACTTGAAAAACTGGCAAACCTGTATACGCAATGCCTAAAGACCGCCATGGTACCGGAATCTTGGAAGAACGCGAACATCATCCTAATCCATAAGAAAGGCGACATGATGGACTTGAAAAATTACAGGCCGATCAGCTTACTGTCAGTCGTCTACAAGGTATTTACAAAGGTAATCGCTAACCGAATCTCTGCAACCTTAGATTTCAGTCAACCTAAAGAACAAGCAGGGTTCCGTAAAGGTTACTCAACAATGGACCATATTCACACGATCAATCAGGTGATAGAGAAGTGCGCTGAGTATAATGAACCCCTATATTTAGCCTTCATAGATTATGAGAAAGCATTTGACTCGGTCGAAACCCTAGCGGTCATTCAGGCATTACGGAACCAGGGGGTAGATGAGCAATACGTAAGAATACTAGAGGATATCTACAATGGGTCTACAGCTACCATCATCCTCCATAGGGAGAGCAGTAAAATACCTATAAGGAAGGGTGTCAGACAAGGAGACGCAATCTCTCCAATGTTATTCATAGCATGCTTACAAGAAATAGAACGCTGGATTGGGAACAGGTGGGAGTAAGCGTTAATGGAGAATACCTCAGTAACCTCAGATTTGCTGACGACGTTGCGTTGCTAAGTAACTCGGGGGACGAATTGCAAAGCATGCTTTCTGCACTGGGCGAACAGAGTAGAACCGTGGGCCTGAAAATTAATATGCAGAAAACTAAAGTAATGATCGATAACCTCGGGACAGCACAGCAGTTTGAGATAGGTGGCGAGGCAGTGGAAGTGGTAAGCGAATATATCTACTTAGGCCAAGTTGTGACCCCAGATCCCAACCATGAGGCAGAGATAATTAGAAGAATCAGAATGGGGTGGGGTGCATATGGCAGACATTCCCAGATAATGAATAGCAGCCTACCATTGTCACCTACCCAACAAATCTGCAATTTCTGCATGCATTCAGGGTTTGCATCTATTCAAAAGAGGGACCCACAGCATCGTGTAAGACCCACCCACCAGAAGCTTAGGCGTTCGTAGGCACAGCAAGAAATGTGAATTCCTCATGGCGCCGGCCTTTTTTTTTCTGTTGTGAAAGCGCTTGTTCGTTGCTACTTTTCGCGTGCTAAATACTGTCCAGGGATAATTTATATGAGGCACATGTTAGGTTGTAATATACCTTTAAGAAAAGAGGCCGATAAACTTCTGTTTTCAAAACGGTGCTTGCCCTGGCAGTCGCAACGCAGCGTTTTCATTGGGGGATATATAGGCTTGTGTAGGTCGTCGCAAGCCCGAAAGCAGTAAAAATAAGGGGTTTTAGACCTGGTGATACCAAACGTCGCGTAAAGGGGCACGGAAGGAGGTGGTGCGGGCTTGCTGCGCCCTGTAAGGCTGCCTCGTAGGAGCGCAGGAGCGCTGTTGTTAAGGCTCCTACTGCTCCGTAGAGCGTGGATTTGTCGGCGTACGTGTGGATGTTTGGTGGTTGGACACAGGAGGAATTCTTGGGTAAGTGCATGTGCGCAGTCATTTCTGTTCACTGATTTGTGTGCCGTTTGGATGCCAATTTAGGAGGGCATCGGTGTGGGGAGGCGACGTTTGTCGGCCCATATTTGGCAGCGGCTCCCGGGATACGTAAATATGAAGGTAGGTGATTCGAGTGGCCGAACAGATATTGTGCACACTACGCATGTACAGCACTCTCCCTGGGCCGCGCAAGGCATCGCCTGCTGATCAGCGTGGGCAATGGAGGGCGGTAACGGTGTCTGCCGCAGTAGAGTCGAGGTAGATGTATCAGCGGAGGACCGATTATGGTGCTGTAGTCAGCAGTCTACCTGCGTGGGTCAGAACCGGCCGCAGGTGTGTGGAAACCGGTTTAGCGCATGCGCAGGTGTGCCCACCGCATACTGGGAGCGCCAGGGCAAAGAAAATTTAGCCGTAGTGACTTCATGTACACAAGCACGTAGCTATGAATCTTGGTACAGCAACCGCTGTGTACGATGAAATTTATTTAAATCGCCGCAATGTTTAGAAAACAATAGTTTAGTATGTTTAAGGGGTGGGCTGACGCTATCTGGGGTGGAACCCTCCACTTTCGGCTGCGTTTTAATAATTGATTTCAGAGTTCAGGTGTTTATGTAAGAAAAATGGAGGCGAATGGAAAGCGAAACTGCCGCGCTCCTAAAAAATATTCTCAACTTGCGTGCTGTGGAATTGTTGCATGCTGAAAATGTTAGTCCCAATGCTTTTTCGTTTCAAATTTTACATCTGCCTAGCTTTACGGCTGAATTTCTCAGCATGCAGTGTTACAATAATGTCATCGCCGGTAAATTGATTTCTAAAGTTTGTATTGGATTGATTGCGCAATTCCTGAACCATACAAAACCAGTCCATCACCCGCATTCCTGCCTCCTCGGCGCCCTTTTTATTCCACTCGCATATTTCTCTCCTTAGTGAGGACCGAAGATGACCGGACACGGATTGCTTGGCGAGTAGCTTAAAGGCGTTTCCCAATAAAACGTCACTATTTCGCTGGTGGTTAGAGAGATAGTCTTCACTGTAGTATCTGAACAACACCCATTGGACTAACCCCTTCCACGTCAAATTGCAGGCCTACTGCTATAAAATTTGGCTTGGACCACCACTTCTGGGACGCATGTTAGCCACCAAGTAGTGGGGTAATTTTGATTATTTTCTGCCAGTTTCCCGAAAAACATGTGACCTCAAACGAGTGATTTAAAGTTGATATCGGAGTGTGCGGTCATTCACCATCTCGAAGTTACGTACTCTGTTGAGAATCATGTCCGCCTTTTCCCAACACCAAGATGCAACGTAATTTGTGCCACTGTTCTAGCTCCCGCTTGAAACTGGTGCGGGTTGAAATAAATCACCGCGTATATGAAACAGTTAGATTTCCGTGTGCGTGTGGGGCGGGCCGGAAACACGGACTTTCAATAAAAAATGATCGCCAATACTCGTTTTGAAATGATATCTTAACCCCACTTTGATCACTCGGATGTCGCAAGTTCTCGCAACGATATATGGGAAGTCATGGCGGATTTAGCTACTCATGGCGCGCGCAGGATAGCCGTCATGCTGATGGGGCATTTCCAAAACTGTCTGCCATCGTCCTCGGCGGAGTCCGTTCGCGAGAGGAGACCACCTTACTGCGGCGGAGGCGAGTTCACAGCGAAAGGTAAAACCAAAGCGGCTGGTTTAAATGATGTAATCTACGTGCCCCTGTCAGTAGGCTCATAATTGATGGCGTACTATCCGTCTGCGACCCAGGTGACCCTCTGAGTGGCGCGAAAGCCACAACGCAGCAACCGCGAACACACTACAAGATAGCTGGCACGAACCAAGGGGGGTGATGATGCAAATATTTGACGTAAAAAAAAAAACACCCACAACACTGTGGCGTCACCTTCAGAAGTGACGTTGCCGGATGAAACAACGAGAAGGGATGAAACTTCGGCATAAGATTGTTACTATTTACGCAAAGAACACGCTGAACTAACTCCAGGCAAAACATACGTGCCCAAATGGGGATATTAGAGAGTTTTAGAAATCTGCTCAGTCTGTTCCGTGGTTACCGTGTAGACCGGTACCCGTCTGGGCACTTGCGCATTCGTTTCGGTAGGGTGGATTACTTCCACGGGCCGGCCTTCGCCATGCCCGCGCATTCGTTACGGTGGGGTGCGCCCTCCTCGCCATGCCTGCGCGCGCAGGCGCAGTCGGGTCCCGGTCAACACGGTAACCACGGAACAGACAACATACGGAGTGCTTAGAGGTTTAGCATTCCGTGTGTTCCGTTCATACCGTTCGTAGCGGGACCCGACTGCGCCTGCGCGCGCGGGCATGGCGAGTAGGACCCCCCCCCCCCCGTAACGAATGCGCGGGCATGGCGAGGGCCGGCCCGCGGAGCTAATCCACCCTATCGGAGTGAATGCGAAAGTGCCCAGTCGGCGGCTCGCGGTCAACACGGTACGAACGGAACGGACGGAAAAGACGGAATGCTAAAACTCTCTATTGACTCCACGCTCGGGGCGTAATATGGCTGGGATGTGCAAAACAACAAAAAGCATGTTCGTAGCCCAACTTTTCTTTGCCCCCGTGCTGAGGCTTTCCTTGTAGTGTCTGAGCGCTGCATTTCACCGCACCACCGGCAGCGCCGAAACCGTCGTTTGGTGCGAGCAGGCGTCCGGGCAGCTGAGGTACTATTACGGTAGACTCGATGATTTTCCAGTGAGCCTGGTGTTGTGGAAGATACCGAAATTAAGCAGTAGCACTGTTTGCAATGTGCAATCACTTTTGTGCAAAGCTCATCCACTGTTACAGGTAATTTTGTGCGCAGTGTTGTTTTCCAGAGCGAAAAGCGCTTCGTTGCGTCTAACTGAATGGCGCTGTGTGAGAATACTAACTGCATGGAGTAAATGGGGTGGAGGCGAGAAAAATTTGCTGCTGAACGCAGCTAAACAAAGATGTCTAGCGATAGCTAGCTTCTTGCACGGAGAGCGCGCAGTGAGCACGCATAAACTACAATCGCGAGGCAAAACACGCGTTTCTCGGCACAATCGCCGGCCTACCCGCGAACGCGCAGTCAAATCGGGTGCAACCAGCTCCCCCTTGTACCATTTTCTGATGGCACGCGCTCTTACTTTCCCCCTATTCCCCTTTCCGCATCCCTCCCCTGGAAACAAACGAGCGATTAGGCGCTCTCACTGCGCAACCGCACGAGGCACTGGCTTGACCGTACTTGGGCTAACAAAGCTTTCGCTCTAAAAAGTGGCGGACAACTCAGGCGTACCTGATCGCACGTGCCAGGGGACCCCTGGACTAAGAATGGTCCCGTACAAGAGGAGCGGCTCAATCATTTCCGTTTCAACTCAAATAAACAGTTTATACCGCACCACCGTTTGTTTTCGTTATTACGTGCAAGTGCGTGTTTCAGTTTCTCTGTAGCGCAACGCCCGTGCCGCTAATGAGCAGAGTACAACTGTTTTACACAATTGCGTTTGAAATTATTGATTACAAAACTGCGTTAGTAGTGGTTTTTGAAGTACATAGTGGCGTTGCGGGATCGCATTAGGAATGCTTTTCAAGCTATAGGCTCAGTGACCATAACTTATTACAAATCTTGCTGCTGGTAAGATTGGTTTCAGTGTAGATTTTGCTGCTGTGTTTTGCATAGTCGGAAGTACCGTCAGAAGACAAATGCCAATGAATGCGCTAGCTATTTTCGCTTTTCACTATTCGTGTTTATTTACACATGACAAACAGGCAAAACTCCGAGATTGGTGGTTCAATAGGCTAAACGACGTGCCCGACCGACTTGTTTCTACGGCTTCTCTTAGGTGGCAGCACGTCCCTTGCTGGAAATGCCTTGAATAACTTTCTACGTGGATCCTTTTCACGATATTTGACGAGACATTTTGCGTCACTTAAAAATGGAAGGAAACAAGACAAATAAGTATCAAGTGTATTGAATATTCCTCCGTTTTCCGCCGAACAAAATCCGAAAGAACTTTGAAAGACTTCATCTTCCACTTCAAACAACGGGTCATTCAGCCGTTAGCTTCCCTTTAAACGCTACCAAAATGCATTGTGCACCCGGCCCCTGGCTGTTGAGGGGAAGATTCCCTTAGAAAAGGATTTTCTTTTGAAAAATGGACTGCAGCAAAGTCAGAGGAATCCGCTTTGGTGATGTGCCTTTCCGATCCCGTCCAGGTAGTGTGTCGTAGACCGGACTTTGCCAGTCGCTTTGAACAATCGATGAAGAACGATACAAAAAAAAAAAACAAAAAAAAACATTTAGGACCATTCAGCCCTGTGAAGGTGTATGACCAAGCGAAGCTGTATAAAATACACATCATGCAACTGGTTGGAGAATGTGAACGTATTAGTTTTGTCATCATTTGGTAATGGTGGGGACTACGGCTTTATGATTACTTAATATCCTCGGATATAAACATGGGCTGTCCGTTTCCCCCTCGTAGAAGCCTATGTATCGACAGCAAATGAGAACTGTGTAATGCTTATAGCTTCATTGTGAACATGCCAGGCAAGAGACAGACGGCACAGGGCGTCTTGCCACAACGCAAGCCTCATTTATTTTGTGCTCGTGGCTCGGCTTCTTCCAAGACCAGCGCGACGGATGATGATGGTAGATGTGGAGCGCAGGTGATGATGATGATGATGAGTATTGCAGACTAGTGGTGATGATGCGGTGACAAAATAATTATGACACGTAAATGAAACTCGGCGTAATGACAGTCGTCTTATCGTCCATTTGGCGTATAATTGTTTTGGGGAAATTTTTGATAAAACGGGAATTACAGCCGTTTCCTGCTGAACATTCGCGATCAAGTTGGCTTTGACGCAAGGCATTTTTGCCGCCCAGGGGACGAAAACTCCACGGAACTTTGGCCATAAACAACTTAATTGTACAACTTGAACATTTAGGTTGTAGTGTGACAGAAGCCAGTGCGTGTCAGCGTGCAAGCTGAGTGCAACTAGATATGAAGCAGGCGCATGGGTGACATTGATTTATATTGTTATATTTAATCGCTTGGTTTTGAGACCAAATGGGCCCCGCCACTATACATATGACGAAGACATTTCGCAGAGACTAAAGTTGCCGAGACATGCGCTTGGTGCAACTACCAAGCGTTCTGTAGGTTTCGGTGTAGAGCACACTGCGCCGCTGCGCCAAACCACCGTTGTCAGATTGATACAGCTTTGAAGTGTCGCTCAGAGGAGAGGGCATCAGTGGTCTAGACTAGGCACGCGATCTTTTGTGAGAGTTGGCGCGGAATCCGAGGAGAAGCATGTGTAGATGTGACCTCAGCCATGCCGGAGAGTGAAATTTGACCGTTGCAAGAGACGTATACGAAAGCTTGGTCGTAGGCGGAGGTTTGGCGGGTAACAAAACAGCTTAATCGTAAGCGCCACGGCAGTTTGCGCGGCATAGAACTGCTACCCTTCCTCTATGCAACGAAGCACTTGGCCGGGAACAGTCGGCAGCTGTCCTCCACTTGTTGAAGAAGCCGAGGTGCGGGCCGCGGGACGTGAGTGATTCTTCAATGGTGCGAATGGAAAAATTATGACTGATGGTGATAGTAAGAGGCGTTGAAGCCACCAGTAGCCACCTTTTCTTCGTCTATAATATTTTCAGCATCATCCCAGCTACGCGATAAACAGAGGAAGATGTTTAACATAATGTGAGACAATGATGGTTTTCAGCGGTTATTTAGCGTACTTGCCTTCCTTTTGGCCAACACTAAAAACTCTTGTTCAAGGTCGTGTAAATGGTCTATTATGAACCAGATCGATGTCAAGCCCGTATTAGGCAATAGTCCATACTTCCACTTCCATCGATGCATGAAGCGACTGTGAAACCTGGGCTTTGTGTGATCGAACAGGGTACGCGACTCGTCTGGACCATCGTCCGTGCTGGATAACGACCTCGAAGTGCTCGTACAAACTGCATGTGGCATGAGCGTCGGTTGCCTGTCGTGTCCTAGAGGTATTGGGGTACCGGCTGGTTCTTTTTATGCGTATACCGATGCTTCTACGTAAGGCTTTCCTTTCTTTCTTGTTTTAACAGGGAAGCTGTTTAGCAAATGGTTATTTTGCTTGTACGCAGTAAAAAATACAAAGAAAATGCCGAGTGCACGTGACCGGGTGCCTCGCGGTGACCGCCCGGCATTAAAAACCAAGAAAATACCGAGCACTCGTGTGTGCGTGAATCACGGCGACCGCCCAGTGTCCCCGGCGCACGTTTGTTAACCCAAACATACCCACTTAAGGATTGGCCAGGATTGGGGAAAAAAAAAACGAAAAACAAGAAAACTCCAGCGTTCGCCTCAATCGTGGCTACGGTTTCGGTATCGCAATCACACTGCTCACGTCACTCGCTAGTTATGGCAATGATGGCTGTGAAGGTTGCGTACAGCTTCGCTAGCTTCCTTGTTGCAACAAAGATTAAGTAAAAGTCGTTGCAGCAGCGAATAAGAAGCCAATCGGCTGCAATCGTTGACTTAAACCATCGTGATGGTCGAGACGGTTGCGTACAGCTTCGCTACCTTCAAGTCTTACGCGTTATTGTGAGCTGCCTTCATTTTTTCCCGATCAGTCGGCAGTTGGTCATGTGTTTTGGTGGAGCCTACATGCTTGTCATAGGGCCATCTCGCTACGCCATTTTCGCCGTCTTCGTTGTGCCATCGGGGTTATGAGATATTCACGTTTTGCTCTAGTCAATATGACGTCTCTTTAGGTATCTCCACGGCAGTGTCTTCGCTCGGATTACTCGCTATATTCGTCAGAGGTAATCGAGCCAGTTCAAAATTTGGAGAGTCTACTGTAAGCTGTTGGCAATTCGTCTGAGCGAGCTACAGAAGCAATTTTCTCCACTTTGTCAAATGATGCATGATTTCCTTTTTTAAGGAAGCAGCTCGCTGGATTACTCGAGGCTCCTGACGAGCTTGTTGCAGAGGTGCCGTGGAATCGCTGTTTTTTCTAATTAATTGTTCTTTACGGTACTGTTGTGTTCTTCGAGGGCTGTTGTTGAATGTCTTTGCTAGGATATTTTTGTAACTCTGCAAACAACCGGTCCTATCTAAATTTTGCTAACAGGATAGAAGTTTCAAATTAATCTGCGCTTACGAATTACTCCGTTAAATGAACCAGGTCAACAGGCTCTTCAATTTCTCGGTCCAGCCTCTTCAGGATTGCACGTTTTTTGATAAGGCTGTTCTTGAGAAATATTGGCTTACCAATTCTGGACATTAAGGAATCACAGAAGAACGCGCCATCGTTATTCTCACTGCTTCCGCGTAGCACCGAACTGCCCTGCTGAGATCTAGACTCTGCCCACAACGGGTTCGAGAGCGAGACGCGACTCTCGCCGCGCGTGTACGTCGTCCGTCACTTCACATTGGAGCGATAACTTCCATAGCACAGCTAGGGGTTTATTCCGAGGACAACAACGATACAAACACTACACTGCACTACGCACCTAGCCCCTGGGGCATACACCCGTCAGCGTGTGCCCAGCCTGTCTTCGGGCAGCAGTTAGCGCCCGCCGGCGTTAGCCGGCAGCGAAGCTCGCTGAAATAGGGGAAGGGGGCTCTGCGGCCGCTATACATTTCAAGCCACTGGGCTCGACCGGGCGGCATCGGCGCTCATTCGCGGACCTTAGACGGTGCAAGATGTCACAGCGCGGAAGCGGGCAACGCCGCTGTTGGAACGGGGAATGTCCGGATACTCACCGCACATCGATAAACGCTCTGGCGCAATCAGGGCATGCGCAAATCGCCACGGTGGGTGACATGACCCACGCTGGTGGGAAACGGCGGCCAATACAAGAACGGCCAAAAGTGCCGGAAAAGGCATTTACGTACCGTGCGTGCGCGGCAGGTCCGGAAGGCGGTCTCTCCGGGAGTCTCTCTCGCGCGTCCAGAATCACTACCCTCTAGGCCGCCTCAAATACCCGGCGCCACATCACACCCTGAGTAAGTGGCAATCACGAGCATGGAGACTTTTACAGTCTAACACATTACCCAACCCCGCCGTCTCCAACTGCCTATATCCCTACCTCTATAAATACTCCTGCGAGTGGTGCGCCGCAAAAGCTAACATTCACTATATCATTTGGGCCTGCCCACAGCACCCCATTCGTACAACACCCACATCACCGAGATTTATCACAAATAATCTGGAGGAGTGGGAGGCAATGCTGCTCAGCTCCGACGCGGAGTCCCAAATACGAGCCGTCCAACTGGCTGAGGATGCCGCTAGAGCCCACGGTCTCCTGGCTGCCATCTGATGGGAAAGGACCAGCGGAACATCCCATCCCGCCTCTCTCCTCCCCAGTTTTGGGCAGAATAAAGTTTATTCACTCACTCACTCGCATGTCCTGCGTCCCCCGTAGGGAGAGGAGAGAGGCGCGCGAGGATCCTCCTCCTCGCCCCTCTAAGGAGGAGGGCATCGCTAGCGCTTCCTCGCCCCGAGTGGAGGGTTTGGTCCCCCATAAAATTGAAGGTGTGTCGGCACTCATCTGCGATTTAAGGTCGTCAATAATGGCGGCGACTTCGTTTCGGACGAGGTTACGTCGTTTGCAAAGGGCCCCCATGTCCACGCTGGGCGTCTTGTCTAGCTGAGTCGTCGAGAAAACAATCACGGTTGGCGGTACGTCGAAACCGTGGTCTTTCGCTGTTCTCCGGAAGGCGTACACTAAAGTTCGGCAAAGTTACTGAGGACGGGGGCGCAGGTTTCGCGCATACTGAATTCATTCTTGGTCTTTCTTCACGGCCGTCTGCCGTGAATGGTCAGAGGTAGCAGTTCGCATCGCACTCACGTCATCCTTGTATGGTGGTCCGCAATTAGATTCAGTTCTTCAGCTGTGTCGTCCTTCAATCCTGGTCACCGCACCATTTTGTCGAAACGGAAGGGCGAGTCGCGGGACGTGATTGATTCTTTAATGGTGGGAATGGAACTGCTATGCTACATTGATGCCGATAGAAGGAGACATCTGCCCATAGCCATCTATTTTTCGTCTGTAATATTTTCAGCACCAACAATATACGGACTCACAGGAGGGAATCCGAGAGCGCCGAGAGGGAACCACTGTCTGCTGCACGATTTGCACTTTAGTGTCGCGCGTACGAAAGGGGGGGTCATCGCTTCAACATCGCTTGGAGCTCCGGCCCCGAATACATCATTGGTAATATGAACGCACACAATGCGAGGCAAGAGGTTCGAATTTGCCTTAGCGTGAGCGCCCTCCAACGCCCTTGTTCAGCAGTAACCCTGCAGAAGACAGACGGTCCCAGGACGTCGCAGAAACTCAAGGCCAAGCTCTACAGAAGGTCATTTTGGCGTTGCCTGAGTAATGTTTACGGAACGTACTGAGTCCCGCCTCATATCATATCCTGAACGGATGGAATGATTGTACGCCGCATAAGGTGAAGACTTCGTTTTTGTGTCAGAAATTATTTTGCGGTGAAAGCAATCAAGACAACTGAAGGAGATACGGTTCACCGGTGACATATGAGCAGCTCACTTGGACATGCCCTTGGGCATAACTCCTCACGAGATACTTCTTGGATCACTGGGGCTCTGGTATCGGCAGTACTCCGCTGGCCGGACGTGGCGCGAAGTTAAGGAGCGTACCTTCGTTCTTCATCCAGATGAAACGAAATACATCCTTCCCGGTATATCTTCGTATTCCTTCTCCAGCTCCTCTCCGCGGCATGGTGCAAACCAAGATAAATTACATTAAGCGTCTTCAAACAAACAAACATGTGGCAATAGAAGGCGCAAGGAAACTTGCGTGAGTCGCTTTGCAGTGCAATAACATGTCGCGTGAAACTGCTTAACCTTTTTGACCCCGATATTTCTTAACTGAACCCAGTCACAAACACACAACGCTATGCAGGCAAGGGTGAGCTAGACCTGTTTATAAAACAAACATTTTGTCGCGCCTTATGTTCCCACCCTGAAGAGGAGCCGACGACAAAGACAACACCGGTTACGCAATGGGTGCGACTTTCGGCGGAGGACGAGCAGGGGCGAAGGCTTTTCGCCGCTTCCGAACAAACGTGTGATTGAGCCATAGTGTTGCGCTAACAGCAGTGGAGTAACTGTCGCGAAAGAAAACAGATTGGAATTGAGGACACACGAGTGATAGATCGGCCTGATTGAGTTATAGGCGTGCCGTTTCGACACCTCGTCTGTGTACAGCGCAGTGGCGCAAGGCAGTATTAATTACGTGCTTCTTTGTGATCCTGTCGGGGCAATAAACAACGAATGCGACTGGCGAAAATACATCGTCCTATTTGGCAATGCTAGATACGCGCACTGGTTTGGATCGAACCATTCTTATACTTCTTTAATTTGGCACTCGGCACCGCGACCCGTAAGTGACCGCCTATTTCCTTGTTACAGCCAAGCACTATTAGCCCACCTCAGTCGATTTCGTAGATGTAGAAAATAGTTCGCTCGGTGAAGCCTACCATAATTTCCAGGTTATAACTCCTTGCGTAACGGTTTATGCGCAAACATAAAAACTTGAATTCAAGGTCTTGAATTCAAGTTTGGCCTAATGTACCACGCTTTGAATTGAGGACGACTTAAACTGAGGACGACTCAGCGAGCAATGGAACGGCAGATGATAGGTGTAACATTAAGGGACAAGAAGAGAGTGGAGTGGGTCAGGAAACAAACGCGTGTTAAGGACATATTAGTAGAAATTAAGAAGAAATGGGTGTGGGCAGGACATGTAATGCGAAGGCAAGGTAACCGTTGGTCACTAAGGGTAACGGAGTGGATCCCTATAGAAGTCAAGCGTGGTAGGGGGCGGCGGAAAGTTAGATGGGCAGATGAGATCAAGAAATTTCCGGGGATAAATTAGCCTCAGTTAGGACAGGATCGGGATAATTGGAGATCTATGAGAGAGTCCTTCGCCCTGCAATGGGCGTAGATTGGCTGATGATGATGATGATGACCACGCTTTCAGGTCATCATCCAGTCAACCAGTCCCAGGTCAAAAAAGTACTCATTCTACTGACTGTACGCCAACCTGTGGGATGATGTCGTAAGACCTCAAACTGAAACGTTACGCCTAAGCTCTGGCGCATACCCGACAGTGTCTGCTGTGATTCCAGCAAAGTGATAGCAAATACCTAAATAGTAGCCCGTACCCGCAGTGGGGCTTTGAGAACGCTTTATAAGCAGGGGCTTATGCGACTTTCGCACGATATTCCGTGGTTGGCACCGACAAACCGTCCACATTTCGAGGCCTCAGATGCTTCACCAAACGCGAAAAGCGACCATTGTCGTCGGCGGCGGCGTCACTGGCCCTCCTGGTGCATGCTGGTCAGTGCCCATTTCCAAGGCTCAGGGGACGGAGAGGGGATGGGATCGGGATGTAGCGGGCAGAACCTTACAAGATGGGCTGTTCTGGATGGGAGTTCGCAGGAGTATCAGAGGTAGGAAAAGGTGGTGGGGGAGATGTACGTGGAGTAGAAATACGTGGTGATCTGTAATCTGCGCCACGTCCTTGCCAGTGAGCGACGGGTGGGGAGGAGGTAGTGAAAGCAGCTGTGGCGGTACGGAGCAAGGAAGTCAGCATATCTGAGAGGTAGAGGGCGGAGAGGTTTTGCGATTTCCAAATCGTCTGTCCTCAGACGGGAAGCCTCGAAGTTTAGTTCGCGGGCAGCGGTATGTGCCGCCTCACTCCATAAGAGGGAGGCAGTCCCAGGTGTCCACGCTATCTGGATTCCTTTTAAAAGAAAGGATGCGGCAACCCTCGCATCCTCGATTGCCTGGGGAATACAGTGGTGTATTTGGACCGACAAAGGCTTCAGTACATGCCTCTGCATCTAACTTACCTTAAATGCAGCTTTAAGATGCCTCCTGGAATCAGCAAGTGTGAGGAAGCTGTACTGCACGGCCTACGCCTGAGCGTTGCACATACATGGCATTTGCTCTGCAAAATTCAGCAGGACTCTGCACCACTCTGTCCAACATGCCATGTAACAGAAGATATCAAACATATAATCTGCATATGTCCAAAGTTCGCAATGCCAAGGCAGACTCTCGTTACATCTTTGGGTGCAACCACGCAGGCCTTGAACTCCCTGAGCACGAGGACGCGGGTTCAATTCCCGGCAGCGGCGGCCGCTGTTCTGATGGAGACGAAAAGAAAAAAGAAAAAAAAACGCAGTGTGTACGAGATTTCGGCGCACGTTGAAGATCCCCATGTGGTCAAAATTGATCCGGAGCCCTCCACTACGGCGCGTCCATCGCCTGCGTTGCATCGGCGCGTTAAACCCTACAATCAATCAATCAATCAGGCCTTGAACTGAGGGCAGTTCTGGGCCCTTGGTCGGACTCACGCCAAGCAGTAAAAGCTGCCGAAGCTCAGTTGATGCTCTTGGGTGATTAACTTCACTGCCAAACTCTGTGTATGTGCGTGAAAATTTGTCTGGATCACCTCATTTTTTATTTATTTATGTCATTTCACAAACCCTGATGTTTTTGTTTCTTCGCTCACTTCTACCTCACTTATACCTCGCGTCTACCATTAAATGCATTCTATCTGGATGGTAGCGGGAGTTGTGCGAGATTGGATGATCTTGAAAACCCGGTGAAGGATGCTGCCGAGAAGGCAGTAGCGGCAGAGCTGCTGAGAGTATGTTAGGATGGTTAGGTGGCCCGTAGTGGTAGGGGTGGTAGCGGACAGGGCTAGGGCGGTTGCTTCTGCTGTTGCGGTTGTGGCGTTGGGTGAAGTGGCCGAGGTGAGTATGGTCCCCGTGGAGTCCGTGACCTCTAGGGCGGCACAGGATGTGTGTCTCGGCTGTCTGGTTGGCCAGTGTAGCGTCGGTTGAGGTAAGTGACCCTAGCTTTCGGCGACCTTTGTTATACTCGGGGTGCATATGTGGCGCGGTATTAGGCTTACTCTGATGAAGCTGCGTACGGGTGGCGGGAGGTGCTGTAGTGTCTACACCGGTGGAGGGGTTGGGCGATCCAGAGCGTGGAGTACTAGTGGGTGTGAAAGCCAGGCGGGAGAGTTGGTTGACCTGCTGGGTTTCCAGGAGTTCGGCAAGGGTGTTGTGAACTCCTAACTGGAGTATGAGTGAAGGTGGGTGAAGGTGGTGGGTGAATGGGTGGAGAGGGGGGGGTTAATGCAGGAAGATTGAAGCCAATTTTTCACGCCCGGAGGATGAGTGCGTCGATCTTGGAGTGTTCTTGGGACTTCAGCTGTACTTATGGAGTGCCGTACGTGATTCGGCTAACGAGAACGGCTTGTATACGAGGCGGCAGCTAGGTGTTTTTGCTCACGGAGACCGTGTCAGCGGGTGCAAATGCACTTGATGAGGTGTATAATTTGTGCGACTGAAAGGTGTAGTTGTGGTAAGAGGGCAGCATCTGAGTCGTCAGCCTGAAAGGTTACGGCCAGTATTCGGGGTGCCGAGACTCGAAGTGCAGGGGTGCCTTGAATGGTTTTTGTCAGATCCGGAGTGGGTTGTGGGGGCGGCCTCGAGTGCAGGCTCGGAGAATGAGAAGTGCGGACTTTTTAGGTGCATACATGAGCCCTCCTGTGGCGAGGTACTTTATGGTGGTACCAATTGCCTGTTGGAGATGGCCTTGCTGGTGCCCATTATAGGGGGAACTGCGTGCCGCATGACCCCTAAATGCAACGGCACGTGAGTAGAACAGGTGCTCGTGGGTGAAAGACACATAGAAAGAGAATAAACTTTAATTAAAGCAAGGAAAAGCTTCAGGAAGGCGTCCTCATTCCAGGATGTCTTGAGCTCGGGCCGCGTCGACAGCCCTTTCGATCAAGCGTAGCTGATTTCGAGGCCGGAGCTGGCCAAGGCTCTCTCCCGAAGCTCTATGGAAATGTGGAGGTTGGGGAGTCTAGGGGAGATTTGTCGCAGCCCCCCGCTATATGTATGAGGGTCCCAGGCTCTCCACAGAAGCGCAAAGTGGAGAGTGTGTCCGGTCAAAGAGGTGAAGTCTAGTGCGACGTGGGAAGGTGTTAACCTGCAGGGCGCGCAATAATCTTTCCTTCTTCCTTGGTAGCGATTTGTACGGGGAGGAGTACGTTTTACGGGACAGTCTATAGTGCTGCGTAATTTCCTGGTATTTGACAAGAGGATGCACGCGCTCGAGCTCTGCTTTATCAGCACTGTCTCGGAGGGCCGAATCTCGAGCCACGAGGTTGGTGATCCCGTTGCCGGGGAAGCCGCTGTCAGCTGGTGCCCATACAATTCTGACCGCTCTCGTTGGTGGTCTCTGCTCTGATTGAGAAGTCGAAGGGGTGTGACGTGCAATCGACCGTTGGCAAAGTTACGGCAGCCCGCTGTAATTCTATGATAACTTCGGCGTCGCTTTGGCTAAGCGCAAGTGCTATCGCGCCGCTTCCTCGGCTTGGAGGGGGCTGTATCCGGGGATTGAGATGCTGCAACTGTGTTGCTTATTTAAAACGGCGGTGGATGCCATGACTGCTCTTCCAGGGTAACAGTAGGCGTCTGTGTAGGTAGTGGATAATCTAACTCCATGAAATTTAAATATTGTCCGGGCTGGGGCCTCTCTGCGATCTTCGTGATGCACAGGGTGCATATTGCGGGGTAAGACGGTTACCATTCAATGATTTCTAATGAACTGGGATACGTTTCTACTAAGGAGAGCTGGGTGGCTGAGTGGGGCCGATAGCGCCAGGCGTGAGAGGATGAACCTCCCGTTTCGGTTGCTTATAACCTTAATATTTGTCCAGACAGAAGAGCGTCTCAAACTCCTCAGGCGAGTTGTGGATGCTAAGTAGGAGTAGCCGTTCGGTAGAATTACTAGCCGGGAGGCCCATGGCTTGCTTGCACGCTTTCGTTATCATAATGTTTATTTTATCGAGCTTTGTGGCTTTAATCAGGGTGTAAGGTAAATCGTAGGTAATCCTAGACACGACGAATGCCTGGACAATGCGTAGCGTGTCCACTTCTCCCATTCTCCTGGTTTTGGTCGCGACTCGTCGTATCGTATGAGTAACCTGAACTATTGTGGTTTTAAGCTTGTTGATGAGAAACGTGTTCGAGCTTTCCACCCGGAATATCATGCCCAGGATCTTCACGCTTGGAGATGGCGCAATGGTATGGCCCTCTAGGCGTAGGTTGATAGTGGGCGTACCTGGAGGGTGTTATGTGCGTTGTGAGACCAGGAGTAGCTCAATCTTCTCGGGAGTGCAGCTGAGACCACAAGACTTGGCGTACGCAGCCACCATGGCCGCTCCTTTTGGTAGGCGGCTATCTGACTCTCCGATTGACCCTGTGGACGACCAGATGGTTAGATCGTCAGCGTATAGCCCGTGCCGGTTCCCCGGGGTGTTGTCGAGGAGTGGCGGACGGCCTATTGGGGCAATATTCAAAATTATAGGATACAGTACAGCCTCTTGCGTTGTTCCGCGCCCACGCAATAAGGATGGGTCCTTAGCCTGTTTCCCAACATTTAGGACGCCCTTCCTTCCAGAGAGAAAACCTCTGATGTAGTTGTATACTCTGGCTCCACATCTCAGTGTTTTTAACCTGTGTAATATTGTTCTGTGCTTGACGTAATCAAAATCCCATTTGAGGTCTAATGCGATGATGGCAGAGGGGCAGGCACGATTCGCAGGGGTCATCACTTCCTCTTCAGGTTGGAGTAAGATATCCTGCGTTGACAGTTGCGGACGAAATCCCACCATCGTTGGCGGGATTTTACGAGAGTCTTCCAGATACGACTGCAGTCTGTTGAGAACCACGTGCTTTGGAAGTTTTCCCACGCACGAAGTAAGATAGATAGGTCTCAAGTTTTAAAGGCTGGTGGCTCACATGCTTTTGGTATGAGGCAGACCTCCACTGTTTTCAAATCCTCGGGTAGGACGCAAGCCTTCGAATTTTGTTGAGGTGAGAGGTGTGTTCTAACAGCGAATGGTCGTCGAAAGTGTTGAGTGCTTTGTTAGTAATTTGGTCAATTTCTGGAGCCATGTGGCACCTCAGACTTTGAATGGCCGCGGTAACTTCGTGAAGATGGATATCTTCGTCGAGACGCTTGTTTTTACTGCTGCTGCAGGGGGCAATGACTCCGATGGTTGCGTAGGGAAGTACCGGGCTTTGAGAGCCAAAAGGAGATCCGCTTCACTGCCTGGGAATTAATGAATGACTATGGCCATGTTGTGGTGGGATTCCGTCCTACGTCCTGTCAGACTGATCCAGTACCGGAGCAGCCTCTAAGTTTTGGAGGTGCATAGTGTGCTTCGAAGCCCATCGCAAGGGTTAGCAAATATTCTGTTGCTAACTTGTTCGCGTATTCTACCGCCTTTGTAGTGAGTAGAGCAGTACGCTTATTGAGTTTTTAGTTCAAGCGCTGCTTTTTCCAATGGTTTAGCAGGCTCTGTCAGGCTTTCCACATGTGAAGGAGGCAGACGTCGATGCTAGGTGTGGTGGTGGAAGTCTGTAATTTTTTGGTATGGGCCTTCAGATCCCGGGATAGCTGTGCGATACATTCTTGTGCGGTTGAGAAATTGTCTTCCCCGGTGTGTCTTTCTGCTCGTGCTTCTGTTAGCTTCGTCGAGTCCGTGAGGCGAGCATTGCAAAGCCAGTACTGACCTTATAGAGTGGTGATCAGTATAACGCATGATCGTACCGTAATATTAATCGAAATTGGTCCATGGAGCATGGGAGATTTTTTTCTATAAAAGTGAGATCTGGATTGGTGCCTCTAGTCGAACTCGTGCCTATCCTTGTACTCTTCGTGTGATCGATTAGAAGTGTGAGGTTCATGTCTTGAATAAGTCTTTAGAGCAGGCTGCCCCTGGGGGTTGCGTATTTATGGCCCCATAAATGGTGGGCCGCTTTGAAGTCGCGCATTATAAACAGTGGATCATTCGCTGCTTTGGAGGTGGCGTTCTTTATGAAATGCATGAGGATGTCCCGTGGGCATCTCGGACGGCAGTAAATGTTTAGAAGAAATAAGGGATTCTTCTTCCTTTTAAATTTTCACGGTATTATTTCTAGCAGGATGGCGACCGGTTCGGATTGCGGTAGGTGGTGATGTATAGCCACTAGACGTTTACTCACGAGGGTGTGAAGGGTGTCCCAAATGTCGGTGCTGTACGTGACGTATCCGGGTGGGTGAGGGCGTGTGTTCATTTCCTGAAGTTCAGCAACGTCTGGTGGAGATGTTGACGAAGATATGATGTAAACAAGAGAGCCGTACCACTGCCATATGGTGGTCTTCCCTGTATAGACCTGGCGAGGGTTAAGCGGCTGTAGGGGAACAGTCATCCTCGTAATAATCTGGCGGTAATTCTTGGTGCACGTGAGCTCGGTAGGCTCTGGTGTGGTTGCTTTCTTCAGCGGCCGGGGATGCCTGACTTCAAGAGCAAACAGGACAGGCGTTCCTCTAGTCTCACAAACCTCTCTTCAATGTAATCAGCGAATTTCTGCTGCTGGGGTGCGATGTCTCGTTGTATAGCTGGCACGTTCTGCTGGACCGATTGCTCTATAGACTGCTGTATAGCTCTATAGTAGCGAGTAGGGCTTGGAGAGACCTGATTTGCATATCCATTACCTGTTGGACGGTAGCATATGGCGCAGGAAGGAGACCCTGCGGGTCGCTGTGTGTTGCGGTTGCCTGAGAAGGTGAGGGGTTTGCGGATGATGCGGGTTCATTTTTCTCTTCGCGTTTACGTTCGATGAGGGGTGGATATTGGGCATCTGCCTCTGTGAGTGCTTCATCTGTTTAACGAATTTCGCTTCTAAGCGCCAAAAGATCGGCTCGCATATTAGCTAGCTCCGTCTTGAGGGTGGCATTTTCTTCGGCTACTCGTGCACTATAAGCGCGCTCCCTAGTTAATTGTGGACTGAATGCGGCGTGCAGAGCTTTGAGAGAGGTAACCTGTGCCCATATCACAGGTGTTCGAAGCTGCCTTGCTTCTTCACCTGGCACTCGTCGACCGGACGCCTTCCCTAGGCAGGGTCTGCTTCGGGAAGGCGTCCGCTTCCACGATGAAGTCTTCAGCCTGGATCCACAACGGCGCTTCGGAATGCTCGTTCCATGGCTGGCACTACGCCTCATTGATGAGCGAGAATGGCGGAAGCGCGAAGTACCACCACGGAGTTCAGGGGAGAGAGAGCGGGTCTGTCGAGAGGACTGCTGCTGTTGTAGCTTTAGACGTGTCACCGGTGGCAGGTACCGTTTAATGCAAGACTTGTCCGCTGTCGGGTGGGTGCCCCCGCACAGGATGCACTGGGGGTGGCACCGCAAACCCGATGTTGCAGTATTGAAGTTTTTGGTAAACGCCAGGATGTCGCCTTCAAAGTACATAAACAGACTTATATACCCGTGGAATTTCTTTCTATGTGGATTGTGATGAACAAATTATAGTCGTAATAAAACACTGTTTTGCGCAATATCGCAGTTCACTTTAAAAAATTGAGTGTACAGATAGAAAAACAGGTTTCATTAGAAAGGCGGGGAAGAAGCTAGCGTGATTTTTTTCCACACTCGAGTTAGCTGATATTCGATTGGCTGTATTGGGGTGCTGTACGTACTATATATCATCATATTTGCACGGTTGCGAACTAAGGCAGTTAAATATTGCAGCATTTGGTAGTATCCCGGGGGTTTCTGATAGCAGCATTTACAGCCGGAGAGCTTTGGAATAGACTATTAACAGCACATGGGGTTAGCGCTGTGACATTACGTGATGCAAGACATCTTGCATTGCGTGACATCAAAGCGCAGGTCTCGTTTTTGAATGAAGCCGCATGTCGGTCTCATTATTTGTCTCATTCGATCACTCAGAGACAGGCGCTACACCCTTGGGTGCGTTCGGCCGCACGTGATTTTTGTGAGCATAGGCTTCACGCTGTTTTTTAATGGTTGAACTTAGCACGCAGCAGTGCCCCTGGTCACGAGAGAAAGGTCTAACTCATAATTCATAACGTCTATGTGGTGCATTGAAGTGACGCAGTGGCTTAAGGTATTAAGCTGGTGACAAATTAGTATTATTTATTTTTTTTTTCTGTTTCCCACAGAAATAAAACAGTGTACTAATCCGAAGGCCCTTCAATTTTTTTCATGTTCCAAGAAAAAAATGGGAGTTTTCACGACGCCGAAAAAGCCCGCGGTTGCATCACACGTGTGCTCGCCAGTACTTATAAAGATACACTAAAATGAAGTGGACTAAAAGCCATCTTTCCTTCGGTCGTGAAAGCTCTGTCAGAGATTTACTATCGCGAACTCAGAGCGGCACTCAGTGATGGGCTGAGTGCAGCAAATACTTACTCACATTTTTTGAACCTCTGTTTTTCCTTTATCCCTCTGGGCTTTAATACGATTATCAAATGTTTTCCCTGCCTACACTGAAAGGAGGCCGGCCAGTAGCAGCAATACCCTCTTTGACGACATGCACAGCAAGGAAGGTCGCCAGGAATTTGAAGAATGCAGGAAAGTGGGCCTCTTGTTAAGCTAGTTTTTAAGTTATCTGCTTCGCACAGAGCCGTAATATTTAGTTCGAATGAATCCTGGACAGCTACACTGTCGCAGGACGTGAAGACGGGCCTATTAGTCAAAGTCAAAAAGTGTTTCTGGCGTTCAATTTTTTTCCGGGGTTCTTTTAAACGACAATATAAAATATATGCAACCTGAGTGGAGCCAATTTTGTGCCCTCACATGTTCTGTAGCCTAGAATTATGATGATTCCAAGAGGCACTATCATTGGTGTTCTCTTGGAACAACCGGCTTTCAAGAATAACAGGATTAGGACTTTACGTGTCTTACGGACTGCGAAAGTGGTTTGCATTCAGCACCAGCTAATCTACACCCTCTGTGGCTGCCAAACTCGCTCATTACCTCAGCATCTGCACCATGCTTTGTTGTCCACTGATACCTGGGAAGCCGCATAAAAAAATGAAATTGTTCCTGGAAGTGCGTTTGCGAAGCGAAAACGACAAGCTGCCATGTTTTCTTTCTCCCTTCCTTTAAGACAGACCAATAGAAAAACTAATCTAATATACTATACGTATCTTGTGTTGCATGATTAATCGGTGGTGCATCTAAGGAAGACGCGCAGTTGAGTCCGAGTTTGCAAACCAAAGGACCAACAGGGCCAGCATGGAGCAGTCACGTCGCTACGCCTGACGGCGATAGCGTGCAGTGTAGTCCTTACTGCTCGCGCATTCCTGGAAGTGCGGGGCGGAGTAGGAACGTAGGGGATGAGCGCGTTTGCCAGCAAACCAGAATCGATAAACTTTCGTCAGCGGGAGGCCCGAAGACCTCATGCGCCAACAACAACCCGTGGCCTTCACGCACCTCGAAAAGCACAACATGAGGGTTGCCAAGGGGGAGCTGTCCGCACAGCGCCACTTTGAAAAAAAGTTGTATCGATTACCACCTATCGTTTACTAAAGGAACACGCATTTACTTTGCGCCAAGCACTGCAACTGAGCCAGTGCGCAGAAAGAACAGCCTGCGGGAAGCAATTAAAGTAAACTGCGGGTACCGCAGACGGCCATGTTCTGGCAGCTCCAGAACAGGACGCTTTCCGCTTACAGCTGTGTAGAGCTTCCTAATGATGCGTTACCACTGTTCCCGCTACATGGGAATATGCTAAGCAATACAACGAATTCGATCCAACCTCGTAAGCGTGGTGGTCAGTGTAAGTGAAACCTGAAAATTTCTACGTATGTGTGTCACAGAGAGAGAGGGATAGAGAGAGGGATGGTCGGAGAGATAGATACTAGATAGCGAGAGAGGCGAAACATCACGGAGAATAAACTTTATTCGGAAGCTTGACTTTTATTCCGCAGTGGCCCGATCTGTACTTGTCGTCAGCTAGAAAGAGCCAGGGTCTTTGGTCAGAGTATAGTGCGAAGGAAGCTCAAGCAATTCATTCCGCAAGACGTAGTCACGGTCGGGCAAGCAACCACACATGCAGGGTGCTGCGACGATAATTGGAACGCTTTAAATTTTTTTCCTGAGCGAACCGCTGCTCGGTTGGCGCTCAAACTTCACACGAAGGTCGCATTTTGCGGTCTATTTTGTTTAACACCAGGAGCAACGACTGTACTTACCTGTTTATTCTGAAAACAAATAGAAAAGATTTTCGCCTATGGGAAAATAGCGGCCGATTTCGACGTGCGAGACAGTGCAGGCTGACCTTGGAACGACGGCGCCACCTGGGGTATGCAGAGCGAAACAGACGATGGGGATTCACGGTAGGAAGGAGCCAAATGAGATGATCAGAAAATCTGCTTCGTCCCTAGTTTGCGATGATCGGAAGTAGTTTCATAACAGCTGATACCAATCGTAATAAAATATCCCCATGGTTCATCGTTGCCAATAAATGTTGGATTTGTTTCCTCACCCGCTGTCACATTTTCCGATCGTCTGCTACCTAATTTGTCTCCTTCCTGCCGCGGAAGGAGTCAAATGAGGTAGCAGACGATCATAAAGCCTGCTTTCACATTTTCCGATCGTATGCTACTCCATTTGGCTCCTTCTTGCCGTGTAAAGAACACGAATCTCCATCGTTGAGGATCAATGCAGTAAGGACCACTTAGTCAGCAGTTCAAGGTTTTTGAGCTGCATCAGTAAATGAGTTTGCGTCTCCTCCGCTGTCCTGTCATTCGGTAAACGTCACTTTCAAATTGCTGGTTGTTTATTTCAACTAATTTGCGGGGGAAAATACACGTCTTATGTTATGTTTTTTCATAGGAGACTGGAAGGTCGAAGGCGCTCGTCCTTCATTCTGAGATCTCATGAAACGCACGAGGAGAGAAGCAACATCCTTGTTCAAGTTGACACCAGTGGTTTAACAACGCGATAGCGCGCGTAACTCCCACTGTCACGTGTTGAGTATTGAGCTCTCAGCTTTACACTCTAAAATTTTTCACGCGTAGTAAGCGTGAAACACGCTCCTTGACGCCGTAAACTTCGTTTTGAGCACCACGTGACTCAAAATACGCGTGGTTTTCTTCCATATACGCGCGAAGCGGGTCGGGAAAACGCACATTCGCTTTTTTTTACGCGTGATGCAAGATTGCATGCGTGTAAACCGGTAAAAATCACCCTAAGAAAAATCTCGCGCCAGCGATCGCGCCTCTCCTAATCACGCATAGACATACCCTGATACACATCCACAATTGAGCCGTCGAGCGCGGGCTGCGTGTTGCGGCGACTTCCGCTTCTTTTCTTTATTTTGTCATGCAAAAGGATTGAAAGGTGGCGCTCGATTCAGCGATTTAGCGGGAAAACGGAGTTAGAGCCGTTGGAGGCGTCGGCCGAAGCAGGCCCTTGTGCGTCGTGTCTTCCTGCCATTCAAGTGTGTACTGTCTAAAAAGTGGCGAAGAAGGAACAACCTGATTAGGAAGTCGGTATTGACAGGCCCGTGTGGAGTGCCGTGTTATAGGTGCGAGAACACTGTGTCGACTGCGGGGAATTCTCGCGCGACGCGACGCCGTTCGTATAGGGACCGGGAGGCCGTTGTATGGCACCACCGTCGCTTCAGCGAACAGCGCCGCCGGTGGCAAACCGCTCGTCAGTGGAATGGCGGTGGCGGTCAGCGCAGCGTAACTGTGCATGTCTTTCTGTCGTTTTTCTGCGGTGCGGCTTGCAAAGCGTACGTAACCCCACGTGAATTTTTCAGATCGGTAAATCTTGAGCGTGGATGTGACGTTTACGAGGCATGCCATGTGTGTGATTTACGCCCATACTCATTATTTACAAATAGCAGACGACGCTCAATGCGCCAAGCTGGAAGTCAAGCTGGAAGTGAAAGTTCGTTGCTTCATGCAATTTTTTGATGCCTGCATGCAGCTTCACGTATCTGCAGCTAAATGCTCCCACAAAGCCGGTGTGTGCAACCGATCTAGGAGTGTTAAAGCGAGATTTATTGTTTTAGGACTATTTCCTGTGCGTATGCTTTAAACTGCTGTTTCTGCTCTGCCACGCCAACCGTAAGTGGCAAACACCTCGTCAAGCTGCAGTTTTGCAGCTTTTTGTGTTTGTCCTCGCATTTCTATGTACGAAATGCTCAATAAAGTTGAAGCTGCGGCGCTGGCCTTGGGCAGTTGATGACGAAACGGCATCGACGTCGTGCACAAGCGAAAGACAAAGTTGGGGGGTGTCTTCTAAGATTTACCTCAAAACAGAAATTGCGATGAACAACGCTTCCGTAACTTCATTACCTACGGCTGAAACGTGTTTAATTTCACAGAAATGCTCTTACTACAGTCATTGGGAATCGTTGATAGAATAAATACCGCATGATGGTAAAACGTTATTGCTTGTCGTGGAGAAGCATTGCTTTACAAGAATTGCAATGGTTGCTGGCTAGTTGGTAAATGGTTTTTCAAAAACCAATTCCTGCGTGGCTGAAGGACGCAAGACAGGAGGGTGCCCCAAACCTGTACTCAGCTTCACAACTGAATGCTGTGGTCGGTTTACAAGCTGCCACCTACGCTTGAAAAATCATGCACACCTTCGTCTAACGACGATGAGGGTTTATCGCAAAGCTCTATCGTATGGGTTTCCTTGGTTGCCTTCTGGATTTAAACTTTCACTAGTTGAGCGTCGAATTTGACCAGCACGCAGTTTGGTCTTTTGATCGCAGCGTCTTTGACTTTGACCATTTCCTATTCGATTTCGCAGGAAGAAAGCTTTGCGTTCAACCATCATAATCATTAGATGGAGGGCTAGATGATTTCGCTGTTTAATTTTGAACTTCCACGCCCCCCTCACCAAATCTAAACTTTGTCCAGCGTGTCGGAAATGTGTCTGTGCTGGAGGACTCGGGCTGGTGCACCCATATTTGAGGCAACTAATCGCGCGTTTTTGGTGTCTTCACCAGGCATTACACGATTTTTTTAGGTACTCTGTAAAGAATACTTAAGCATTAAAAAACACTGGCTGACGTTAACGCTGCGACAATTTTTAACTATCGGTGCCAGCCTTTATTCTACGCAGGTGGTAAAACGGGAAGGGGAGGAGGGATGGTGGATGGTTTGTAGCTTTGGCTGTTGAGTTGGTGAATAACTTTGGCTCTTGATAAAATGACCACCACAAATGTGGGATTTCCACTTCGGCTTTCAGGCTCCCATGCTGCCACAGTGTCGCTCACCAAACCCGAAGGCACAAAGCTCACGGTTACAGAAAGTGTAAACTACCGCAACATTTCTACGGCTACACGGTAATCCATCTCGTATGCAGGTGCCTTTCTATTTAAAGCACACGTATCGAGGTATCCCAGCGCTAAGGCTGGCGTGGAAACCGTAGTCATTGAAACCAGTGAAGACAATTTAAAGTGGTAGAAATGAATAATAATATTGCTAATAGTTGTATTTCTACTCAGATCGCGCGGAGCCAGGCGCAGAGCGCTGCAAAAAGCGCTCGTGTCAATGTAGCCCATTCCCAACCTTTCAAGCATCCATTAAGTTTGCGTAGCCGTTAGTGCATTTAAGAAGAAAATAACACTACTAATAGTAGTTTTAATCGTACTCAGAACGGGTGTAGCCAAGCGCAGATCGCTGCGAAAAGCGCTCATGGCATTGCAGCCGATTCCCAACTTTAGAAGCGTCCGACAAGTTTACGTAGTCATTACTGCATCTAAGAACCCAACACATCTGTCTAGGCTTTGTTTCACCGCACATATATGCTCACAACACCACCAAAACATGCAAAGCACCGAAGCAAACACGACAAAAACAACGGAAGGCTGTGTAGTCCAATGCACCGGCTCGTTCCACTGACGAGGGGAGCGCGGAGTGGTGGCGCCACCCGTCCAGCTCCACTTTTCCGGCCGGACGGCGTCCTTACAGTGGGCAGTCAGCTGTCGTACACGGTCGCTCGGAATATCCAGGTAAGCAAATTATTTCATAATGTATTTGCTCATAACATATTGTAGAACTATTTTCTGAATAACGGCGTTTTTGATTGTGTAGATCTACCTATTGACCTCAGAACTTCGCATTAGTGCCAAGCCTAGTTCTTCATGTAACTTCTGTTTGACGCGGGCATGCGGTCGACCGGAAAAGATAAAAAGAAAGAAGGAAGGATTGTGTTTCTTGTTATCGTGGCTGTGATTCGTTTCTCTCGTCCGCGGTCCGGTTTCCGGCGGTCTCGGCATATCGCGCTCGGGATATTTGGCTCGTTGGCGTTGGCGTTAAACTTCGCGGCCGCGCTCGGGGTTCTCGTTGGTGGCCGTTCTCGGACGAGGAGAGAGAGAGAGAGAAATTACTTTATTGGGTCCAAATGAGAAGACTAGTCTTATGTTTTGTTTCTTGCAAGGGATCGCTCTACCCCATGGGAATCAGCGGTTGCCCTTGCTATTCGGACCAGAGCCACCGGCGGCGAAAGAACCGCCTGCCTTCTCCGTCCTGCACAGAACGCCTAGAAAACGACGTAAATTATTGTATACCCCAAATTCACACAGTCGACGCGCACATTACGAAGCGCTCAAAATAATGTCCCATTCTACATAGCCGCCGCTATAAGGCCACAGTAAAAATGTGCGCGTTTGTGCGGCACATCGCGGAAGAAGTTTGCGTACTCGATGAGAGTGCGAACGCATCAGTCTGTAATAGTGTTATATTTGTGCCGCTTTTTATCTTATCTTTGTCAGGTTTCACCCATGGACATCGTTTGCCGGTGCACTGTATGAGGCGACGTGATGCAGCTGGTATGCGGCAGAACCCGGAGAACTTGTGAAGTTGCAACTGGACACGCCACTAGAAAAAGTCTTGGTGCTGTGTGCGTATTAAATAGAGGAAGTTACGTATCCGACTGCTTTCGCGCAGTTGCTATGATTCGTTTGGGTAGTAATTACACGTGATGGCACCGACAAATTCCATGGCCGCTAAAAATGCTACGCGATCTGTAGATGAAACTACACTTCGTCTAAGCTAAGTTCATAGCAATGTTCACGTACTGCTTTAAAGAGACATCAAGAGTTCATCTGGAGCCTGTTTTACAGTTCGTTTTTTTTTTCGATTTCTCTGTTAGGAAGCGTTCTTGTAAGTTATTGTGAATAAAAAGGTTCACTCAAATTTGAAATTTGTTTAAATTTCTTGTTCTGTGTTGTTCCTCAACTTTGACTCAAGATATCAACATTCGTAGCAATCCTCACCACACTACCTCGGTTAATTTTCTCACAAACGTATGGCTATTGGTGCCGAAGGAATGCACATCACAGGCTTAATTGTATGGGATTCGCTAGGTGCCTTTGTTCAAAATGCTTCGTGAACGTCTGTTTTGCGCTGCTTTCAACAGTGCTTCGGTTTATCGCAACAGAAATTTAGCAGCAATTCGAAATCCTCTTATTCGACTAACACTACTAAGTTTGGGGCCGTGTAGAACGACGTATTAGCGCCATAATCGCAACGTGAGGCTTGTCGATCCGTGACCTTGACGCTTAGTGAAGGTGAAAAAGAGGATTTTTTTTTTTTTACCTGATGCGGCATTCTCCGGCTGTGCATAAGACGCCTCTCCGACCCTTAGAAATCATTTAAAAAGAAAGCTTAAATAATATAATGTTTGTTTTGCCGTATTTAGGTGCTTGGTGGGTGCTCCAAGCTACCCAGACCATAATTACGGCATATATCAACTATTGTCTACTTTTAACTTTCTTTCTAAGCGATTTCTGACGGTCAGAGAGGCGTCTTATACACAGGCGGAGAACGCCGCATTAGGTAAAGACAAATCCTCTTTTTCGCCTTCACTAAGCGTTAAGAAGGTCGCCAGTCACGGATGGCAAGCGTGAGCGTTTAGCGTGATAGTTCACCACGCCTAAAATAAGCGTGCAAAAAATTTCTTGTACTCACGCTTCGCAAGCGTTATGCATCGCGCGAGTCATGCTTAGGAAGCCTGATTTTTCAGCGTGAAAGCACATCACGCTTGCAATAAGCGTGCAAAAAATCGTCGAGAGACACGCTGGCTAAGCGTGAAAACATTTAGGGTGTAGGGCTGGGCATCGGTTCAAAATTTTCATCGGCAAGCTTAAATCGGTTAATTGCTCGATTAATTGGCTGCGCTGGGTTAAGGAGAAAAATATAAGGAGTAAACTTTATTTGCACCAAAAATTATTAACAAATAATATTTAACGTTTGACGGGTGTATTTAATGTCACGTAACCGACATGGTCAAGTACTTCAGGAATTTAGCGTGTTCGCGGTACTTTGCTGGCAAACAAGTTAATATTTTCGGGAAACAGTATGCTTCTAGATTTGTTCACAGACATTTCAGATGATGTAAGCTGATCATAATCGTGACCCTGATGCGGCCGGGACGCTTATCACTGCGTTCGTCATCCACACTCTTTCTGGAATCACGAACACCAGCGCGGGCGCCTGAATTGCAGGGATGCCGAGAAATCGGGGTTTACTTCGTTAGTTCGTTTATCCAGGGCCAAAACGCTCTAAGTGCCCGTTCGCTGATTGCTGTACTATGTCTAGGTCCTTGTATTTATATAAAAAATACCCACTTCCCACGTCTGTCTTGGCTATGAGTCTTGGGGGTTCTATCACTCATCTCTGAGCATGCCTTCATGGTTTCCTGTTGTGATGTAAGGCCCGTTATGTGAACAAGAGTATGATTCTCGGCTTGTTTGCGGAGAATTTCACATGACACTCTTGGTTCGTGTTGCTCACATGACTTCAACCGATTTACCGGTTAAAAAATTGATCGCGACTGAAGCATTAATCGATCAATCGGGGGTTGAGACGTGACGTTTGGATAACCACGCGATTAAAGCTACTTGGAAGACATCTTCCTCCCTTCTTTCCTTCTAAGCTCGGTTTGCTCCCTCTACCTCTTTTTTTTTTTTTTTGAGATGACCTTCGAACATTATCTTGTTATTGCTAAAGCATTTAGGCACCCAAAAATTACGTTTCCTCGTATAGCCACAGCAGAATGATTCGGGGAAACTACTGTCGGGGCTTTTGTCACGCGGAGATTATGGCGAGGGGCTATTGTTCGCGGGCATCTGCGACACGGGGCTAACGTCGCGGGCCTATGCTTCTGCGCGCGGGGAAATCGTTATACACCCGTGGTGCTGTAGCACTTACTAAGCCACATCCTCATCTTCACACCACAGTGGCGTCGCGGGTTCGACAGCTAGGATTTCTGCGCGATTAAACATCAGTCAACGTTTCACTCTAAGTGTGCGTCTTCCCATGTGGGAAGAAGTACGCGGTTTACAATTTACAGGAACAAGCGCGTTATTCCCACCGGCCGAGGCGCGCAGAGTAGCAGCCCCACAATTTCCAACCAGCTTTTAAGTGCGAATGCACTTAATGGATGGTTTGGGGTCGCTTATAAAGTGCGAATGCACTTTATAAGCGACCCCAAACCATCCACCGCCGGCGGCGGCGGCGGCGTCCGCAGTGCTCCTCTACATTTTAAAAAGAAACAGCATCCGGCGCTAGGTTTCGATCCGAGGACTTTGCGGCCGCAGCGCGACGCTCTACCGACCAAGCCACGGACGCGACGCTGATATCAGTGTTAGTGACGCGCCTTATATCTTTAACGCATTCAAACTACGTCGTCAGCGGCGTGCGTTGGCGACTCAGCGGCGTTATAGCGGCTTGATAACTGCGTGGTGTACACGTGATACTACAAACCCGATGGAAGAGATGGAAGAGAAGGCGGCGAGGCGGTGGGCTGCGGGGGCCGAGCGCAAGCGCCGCAAGCGGGCCGACAACCGTGCATTCGCACTTTCACATTCTCCCCCTCGGGGAAATGCGGGGGAATTTTTTCGCAGATTCCTCCCGCGTTATGAGGCTTATAATGCACCGCGCAACACAATGCATTTAATGCAGATATCGAAGAATATTTGTACACAGATTATACTTGCGCCTTACCATTCTGCTGACGTTATTTTTGAGTGCACGCATTTGACTCGCACTTACCCCGGACGCTTCTAGCTAGAACAGGTTGCAGCGTGAAGATACACTTAATAGACCCGTTATCTCACGCAAGAACGACGCTGAGTCTGCATCCCACCGTGACACCATAAGTAGGTTGTGCTCGTTCTACCGTAAAAGATGGCGCAGGTGTAACCTCCAGACATGGTGCCGGTCACTCGAGCGTAACGGACACGTACTGTGCCCGCAGTCATGGTCAGTTCGCCGCTCAGTTGTAGATAAGAACAGCCCAGATGCGTCTATAAACACATTGTGCATTGGAGTTACCCGTTGGGGGAGGGGGAGGGGGAGGGGAGCGCGTTGTTGACGTCAGGCTGTCGCGATGAAATGAGGGAAGGTGAAAGAAATAGTGGAGAGTGGTGTTAAATCCTGTAAGCACGGACCGAAACCATAATAGTAACCCTGACACGCGTAAAGTCCCAGCACACACGTATTTGGCATTCAGGCTGCTTATTTTGTCCCTAACCTGGGCTAAGAATGTAAGACTGAAGTGATGTGGTGGCCGCCCAACCATCTGTAAAATATAAATAAATAAATAAATAAATAAATAAATAAATAAATAAATAAAATGGTCGCTTATGAATCGTTCCTCATACGGTACGTGTTTCGACGGCAGGGGTAGGCAGTGTAATCTGGCTACTTAAGCTCATTCCTCACTGCTATTGTAAGCCCATAACGTCGTTAGACCCGAACAACTGGGTGGGAAGCGCCTCAAATTTCTGTTCTAGCGCCAATTTGAAAAAAAAAAAAAAAAAGCTGTATTGCCCACTACTACGCGCAGAAAAGCTCTTTTTTTTTTTTAGAGTTTGTCACCCTAAATCTGACTAAAGTTATCATGTCTTTTTGAACCACCACTTCTCCATTTGCCAGTATTTCTTCCTCGAGCTCGCTTTTGAGTGAAGAGCATGCTGTCCTTCACAGAAGAGCCGGCCTACGACTTTCGGGGTGCACAACGTTCAGAGAACAACGATTCGCGGAAGGCGTGTCTGCAGCTGTTCGCGTTTGCTGGCATCGTTGAAGGGTGATCACTTCAGTCCACGGTCAGTCAGATCGTAAAAATAACCTAGCAACTTCCATGCGCATCCAGGAAGAAGCAAAACAGTGCAACAGAAGCAAAACATCGCTGTACGTTGACCCGTGGCGCCATCCATTGGCTAGATAGAGGTCGAGTTGACGTGACGGGGGCACATCACTGCCTCCGGGCATTTCGTTGCCGTAATTTATGCGTTTACTGCGGTTCGATCGTCTCAGTGTCATATACATGTGTTTTTCTTAGGCTCACCGGTTAGCACTGCGCGCGAAGGAGCGCATTACCTTATGCAAATTGACCTTCGGCCCCGGCGGCTGTGGTGATTAATAAACGCGGAGGGCTGTTTCTCAATCTCGGCGCTGCACTACCTTTTTAAGGAGATTATTTTACTGGCTGGCGCGGTAGATATGTTGCAATGGCAACGAAAACTTTCCGGAGAAAAAAAAGTAAAAATGACAAGACAGAAGAAGTGAGCACATTACTCCTTACTTTGCAAAGAAAACGAAAAAAAAATGACAGGACAGAAAAAAGGTAGCAGAATATTCCTTACTATACAAAGAAAACAGAAAAAAAATGACAGGACAGGAAAAGGAAGCAGAATACTCCCTCTGCTGGGGCATATTTGTTTCAGCCAAGTTTTCGTGCGTTTCATATCGTCGACGCAATATTCTTTTCCGCTGGAACTGGCAGAACGCACAACTTTCGAGCACATGATGTTGCTTAAAATTCAGGCAGCTTATTCTTTCTTACGTGAAAGCCATTTCTAGTAAATGCATTATAATAAATGTATAACATTAATATCAATGTGGAATCAAACAAAGGGACTGGAAATACCGTGCATATATTGCTTTACTGCTGAGTGGAACTTTTTTCGCTGTTTGGATCAGCTGTTCAGTGCGAGGTCATTAGTTTCCTTCGAGCATTATTTGTAAATCCTTATCCAGGTGTCGGTATAGAAGCTCTAGCAGTGGAAGGCGGTTGCGTATACATTTATTCGGTTTAGAAATGCGTTTAAAAATATACGAATTGACGTATACTGGTTCATTGTTTTTTCCATATTGAAATGACGCCTGAGTTGTTGCCCCCCACCGTAGGCTGCCCCGGATACATGCCTCACACCAACGCCGCCTGTATAGTCCTTGCCTAACGCGTGAGCGAAAAATGGCCAAACAGCCACTCTCCTGTTGCTCTCTCCTACCCTTTCCCTCTCCGTAGCCTTCCTACGTGCTTTCATGTCCTCAAGCAAGCGCCGCTTCTCGGAAACTTTGCAAAATAATTGACAGTTTGTCTAGCGTTCCCAAGGCGGCGCTCCGACGCCTTCGAGGCAAGCTGACAGACACACGCTGTAGAAGTGGGTGCAGTGTTCGCGACTCCCGAGCAGTGACGTAAGGCGGGACGTCCGCCGGCGCGCGCTACATAGCGGATGATTGCCTGAACTGACCGTCCCTACCACTCCCATTGGAAAGCGGGCGACGCGTTAGGCAATGCTTATATAGAGGCGGCGTTGCTCACACACGCCTGGAAAACAGCATCGGGACACTCGCATGTTTCCGTAACTACATGTGCCTATTATAGCGAGTACAGCTTTCTCTGTGGCAGGTGAAAAACTTACCAGCCTATCAATTTTGTGCCTCCTTCATGCCGTCTCGTTGCTGACACCTTTCGCTGTCTTCACCACCTATCCCACGTCGTGAACTGTGTTATGCATGGATTATGCATGGATGATCATTTTGACGTACGGAAATTTACCATTGTGGTTGCTATCCTTCCCTGACTTTAACCTTATTTCCGCAACCCATCTGTGTGCCACTATATTTAATAGTTATTTTATAAGCAAGCTTCCAAGATGCCACTTCGTTCATGCTGTTTTCCTTGCGGAGTGTGATATATGTTGTCAATTGAATGCTGGACTGAATTGAATGCTAGCCATAGAGGAACATGAGTTCCTCTATTAAATTTTGTGAGGCCAGAAGTATCAGGCAAACAATCAATCAATCAATAAATGAATCAATCGTGGCAGGAGTTCGAACGATGAGCAGGTTGAGCGCATGATCTGTGCTTGCGGAGAAAGAGGAGGGAGCGTATACGTCCCCCCCCCCCCCCTCCTACGAGACATGCCGCGCTTTCTATTTCTTATCGCAGTGGGTGTTGTTCCGGCGAAAGTGAAATACAAAGACCCTTGTGTACACAAGGTTTTTTGTCCCCTGAGCACCATAGCGCAATCCGCATTAATCCAGTACTTTTAGCAATGTGGCGTCTCTTTGCCTGGCAACGATTTGCTTCGGTGCGGTGATGCCACATTTCAAAATTTGAATTCGCTCCTGCATGGCATTGCATAACTTGGCCCAATTAAGGCCGTCATGCCCTGATTAGTGCACCTTCCGGTCTCAGGCCTTTATAAACGAGGAGCACAGGCGCCACGGAGGGCACCCAATCGACTCTTGCCGAAGTTCCTTTCGTAGCGCTGTTATGCTATGTATGGTGAACTGGGCGCTAGCGAAAAACCGTAGTTATTAGATGTATGCTAAGGAAAGCCATCTATTCACGTGAAGCGGTTGAGAGCCGCAAAAACCCATTAATGTACGTATTCAATTTTCCCACTTAAAGCAGGCATGAATCTCAGTGCCGTGTGTTTGTTTTGATGGTTCTGTACACCGTGTCACCGGAGCAATAAATGCGTTGTCAACCTGGCAATCTTTCCTGCGTAACTTTTTAATGTATATCTTAGCAGAGAGAGACCCCGTGGAAGCGGCGTGTCAAAGCAGGCGCAAATCGTATTGCGTACAGGTCGCAGCAGCATGCAAAACTTCTTCCTTTCCCTATTTCAAGCGGAGCTTCGAGTTCTGCGATGGTTCCCTCTCCTCCGAGAAGCCTCCCAACGGGCGCAACGTTGATCCGAGATTTGCGCTCCGACGCGGAGGAAGAATCTGCCGCCGTCGCCCTCTTTCAGAGCGAGCACGCACGTTGATAAACAGGTCACATTCGTCTTGCCACGCGCATCGCGACGGCAGTCGCTTGCTTGACTCCAAGAAAAATCCTGGAGTGCAGTCTTTCATACGCCCCGAGGCTATTTTTAGCTTTATTTAACGGATGCCGCCCATATCTGCTGGGGAAATTTGCATGTGTCAAAGATCCGGTTTCCCTTATTTAAAGCTTTACGAACGGGCTGGGCAAGTAGAGCGGCGCCGAATTTTAATGGAATTAGCATTCTTATTGGCCTTCTTACCCACTTTGCGATATGCCTCGCCTCTCACACTTGTGAAACCCTCGCGATAGGGGATATAGGAGGGCAAAGTGGTGAATAAGGACACATACATACATATACAGCTATAGATGGTATGAATAATGTCTGGATCTCTGATGGGTGCAGCGCCGCTGGGTGAGGCAGCGGTGTGGGCGCGATGCTCGCTGCGTGCTGAAATCCCGTGTCGTCTCATAAGCATCGTTATACTGGCGAAAATGGGCACGGAAAAATTATGACGCCTCAAGTAGACGGCATTTGGCGCTGCTAACGCCTGCTCAGTGAGTCCTTCCTTCCTCCGGCGCTTACTTTCCCCATGATTGACCAATTCGCCCGAGAAACCACACTAATCATCAGCATCAGGTTTTTCCCTTTGTCTCTTTTTTTTTCTCTTTTCATCTTTACTCTGACTGAGAGCCTTGGCCAATCGCCCTTGTTACGCCTCTACGTATAGGCTTAAAGGGGTCATGCAGGCAAAATACAAGTTTGTTTTATTCGAATGATTTAGTGTTTTATAGTGCCCCCAGTGCTTGTCCTGCAGCAAACGATGCCGTATTCACTGAGCAATTAATCAATTTAGTTTAAAATTTGGATTCGCCCGCCAAGTCGTGTGTTTTCGTGACGTCTACCATAAAGCCACAACGGCGGGTATTCAAACGAACTTCCAGTGCGTCCTAAGGCACTGCAGCCTTGCTTACCGTTAATCCTCCCAGATGACACTACCATAGTCAGCCGCGGACCCTTGTCCGTCGTTGCTTTGTTTTTGACCGTATTTGCACCTGGGTTGTTTTTGCTACGGTAGAAGGTAACCCTTTCGGGAAACATAGGGTATGCTCGATAAACATGGTCACGTCAGACAATGTCACTTACGCCAATCTGCCAGTGTCGTGTAAGACAAATCCAAAGCGGCGGACTGCTGTGTGGATGAAACAAGCATAGTGCGCCCAGTACCAACAGCTGTGCGGATCGGTACTTCCATGTTTACGTGTTTTTTCGTAAACTTCATTGTTTCAAAGGCGACATTCTCGTAAACATATTCTGTTACTGCTTCTGTAAATAGCATGTTCAAATTACTCATGTAGTACTCAGTACATGTAACACATAATGCTACGTCTAAGGCCACAACACATTCAGTATTTCTATGTTTGGTCAGGTAGAGCCATGGAGCTGTGCAGTAGGGAGCGCGTGTACGACTGACATTCCGGAATCCCTGGGTTCGATTCTCATCCAGCCTCAAATTTATCCTGTTTTGTTTTCAACTCATTTACGTTTATTGTCTTTGCTCCGCCCGCGATTTCGACTGCCATCTCTTGGTTACGACGTCGACAACGCCGTACTTCCGACTATACCGGATCATGTAATGCTTTCGCGTTAAAACCCTGACGGGCACTTTTCCATGATACCTACCGAGATAAAAATTCCCACAGTTATGTAGTCTTTTAAGCAGTCCAGTGTCATATAGTTTGTTTTGAGGTACTTCCGATAAAACATGAGTTGCAGTCGTTTTCTGTCACCATGCATGCACCTAACGTAGAAGCCGATGTATTGAGAGGATATCCGAATTGCAACTTCACAATGAACTAATTACGGCAACCGATTAAAATTACACCTCACAATAGAGTCATCTTAGCTGCCAATTCTCTCATATTTTTTCCAGACATCTACATTAGATTGAGAGATATAGGGTATTTGCGAGAAAGTTGGCTTTGCCGCAATGCGATTTCTGTCAGCGTTTACGATTGAACCATGGAGTGGGGGGTAGGGGTAGCGGTATACGATGGAAATGGTGAAGCCAGTGCTTGTTTCCTCCCGCGTCGAAAGAATATTCGCCGCGAGGGGTCGTTTATTTGTCCTGCTTCAAATATCGCGAATTTGTACGATGGAATGAGTATCGTCGTGTGCCCTTTCCGCTCTACAGTTCTCTGTGAGCAACTCCAGGGAGGAACATCTGCGTTCGTAACGTGTAAGTTGTCCTAGAGTCACTGGGCACTCACAGCCCGTGACGCTGTGGAAACAGCTACTTTTCAAAGCACTCCTGAGGTAATGAGTGTGCTTAATGAAATTTTACGTGATTTCGCCCTTTTTTTAGTGGCCCGACGTCATGTAATTTCGTCCAGAACATGGGTGCATTTAAATGAAGGTTCATTTCTTCCAACCATGCACGGACTCCTGGAAAGCACCGAGGAAAGCGATATGAACATTGCTTTTACAACTGTAGATTAAATCACTTATACTGCAGCCAACTGAACAAAATTTTGAATTGCAACTCTTTTTTGTTGTAAATTTGTGTTTATATAGTTGCCTTAGATGGAAAGCAACAGCTAATATCCATAACCATCACGCTGTCGCCAAACCCCAATAGGCTCGAACGGGAGCGTAACTCAATATTTTTTGTTTTAAAATACCAGTAATTGGTAATGGATAGTCAGCGATTACTATTTTCTAATTAATAGAGCCCACTGGGACGAGCGTCATAGCCGTTTTCGGGCTACGCTGAAAATTGTAACTCGTGAAATGTAACCCTGCTTAGAAAAGTGACGCCCCCCCCCCCAAAAAAAAAAAAAAAACTTACAAGCGTCGGCCATGACGCGTTTAAAACGTGTGCACGGAAGCGGTTGTTAAATGCTTGCATTTGCATGCAGCCCTTGTCTACATACGGTGAAATGTTTTCGAGCGCTGTTTCTACAAGCAGCAGTGCGCCGTGCAGAGCGCTCTGGTCCGCTGGTGGCTCCTGCGCCGCTGGGCGAGGTAGTTCCAGATTTGGGAACGTTAGCTGTAGGAGCGTGGCTTACGGTTGTACGCTCCCTTACTCAGCAGGCGCAGCGCATACTGAAACCACGTGTCCTCTCTTGCCTCTCAGCTGCCCAAGCGTTCGTTCTCCCCTGTTCGGCTTTTCTTGACATCACTCCGTTCATATTCATAACACCTCGAAGGTCGTGTTCAGCGTGGTGATGGACTAGTGGTAAAGTCACTTGCCTGTCACTGCGCGTCCCTGGGTTCGATTAACACCCCTTCAGTGGTTTTAAGTTCGTAAGCCTGTTTACGTGGTTTCAACCAAGAAATACGTCTGTCCATCTGTAACAATGTTTCACGCTTTCTCAGCATAAGAAAATTGTCTTAATAAAATGCCCTAGGGTCACCATGTTTTGACATCAGATTGATTACATTGCCTCTAGAGATGCCTTTTCTGCAATGCGTTGTGTATAGTACTGAAACCAACTTTCAGAAGGCCCGGTGTAAAGCTTTCTGAAAAAGTGCATTGTCTTATGGATCCATTTCAAAACAAAAAAAAAAATGGCGCAGCTTGCACTAGGGGGTGCAAAGCTGGCGAAACAGCAGAGCTGGGGGTCGACCTAGCTTTTTCCCACACTGAGAGCGGATCCCAAGAGAGAGGGAGCAGCCGGACCCCAGCAGTGCAAAGCCGTTTTGGACGGCACTGTAAACAAATACCATTGAAGTATGCACAGTGTTTTATGCTCCTGTCAAACGTGCCTATTTAAGTGCACTTCCACAGAGCGCACTCGGCTAACATGTCATTCGGGGGCAGCTAAACGGCAAACGCGGATGACAGTTTCCACGGAACGCACTTTAAGCTAAGTGTTCCTGAAACCCACTTTACCGGGGCCGGCTCGCCAAGTGTGTAATCTCGTCAGCAGGGGTCCGAAAATCTGGAAAAATAACATAAAACAGTGAGCGTTTAGATGAAAGTAAGTAATGTTAAAAGTTATTTTTAGTTGTATTGTTGATTTATTGTTACAAAAAAGAGCAGCAAAGACAAAAAAAAAAAAAAAAAAGAACCCTGCTCTCAACGACGTGCCAGCGCCTCCCTGTGGGGTTTCGCTCCAGGCGGTCGTTCTCTGCGGCGTTCTCGTAGGTGGTTTCTTGTGGCCCTGTGGTTGTGTTCCCGTTTCAGAAACGCACAATGCCGAATCTTGCCAGGCGGTCACACGTCGGAAGAACTTCCCAGCCACGCAATTAACCATCCGAAATCCCGAACATCAGACGGAAGTGCCGCTGATGTCAGCTGATGCCAACGATTCCGCATGATCTTGCTATCTGTTGATTATCTAACTGGTTTATTGCCAATTTTTACCACAATTCGCTTGCTGTAATCTCTCTAAAATTTAGGGCAAGAGATACTGGACGTTTCTCAGTGTTTTGACAACATAGGCATAAAATGGCGGTGACTGCTCGGCAGAGGGACCGGCAATGCGTTCGTCATAAAACATTCAGCGGGAAGTTCCCAGAAAGTACTGCAGCAGCGCCCTCCCTGGGTACTCAGTTGAGTCCACAAGGTCGAACACTGCGCGCACGGCCAGCACGCTACACATGATTTGCAAGCAAGGCAGACTGAAACCACCCATTGACTTGGGCAGTCTCAACAGCGCATGCGACACTGTTTCTGTCTTGCCCGCTGTTACGAATCGCCTAGCGCCGCAGTACTTCCCCGCATCACTCCTCGGCTGTGCGGCGAAGCCACTCGTTCGCCTTTGAAAACACGCGCCACCATGTCGGCAACAAGTTGCGACAAGCCGCGTCAGACGCTTTGCTCTCGCGCATTTCGAAACTTCGGCAGCTGCCTGCGAGGCTCGTCTCCACGCTCTTCAAGGACACAGAGGCCCCGTCGATCGCAACGGAGTCCTCCTCTCTCCCCTCTCTCGGACTCAACGTGCCCGAGGCTATGAACGGCTTACGAACTCTGGAAAGAGTGTTGTGCGTGTTCCCACTTGTTGCGTTTGACCATTATCGCTTTTGGGTATAAATAGAGCTGCCCAAGCGTTGTAAACCATTCCTGTTAGAGCAGCGAATCGATGTTGTCGCTCTGCTCGAGTCCTGTATTGTAACCTCGCCCGTCGGGGCATTGTTCTTTGGCTTCGGCTCACCTCTCGCTATGAAGTAAACAGTTACGTTAGCCTACGGCTTCTGGACTTCTTCACGGCTGCAACAGCGGCTGGCCGCTCGCATCACACACGCTACCACTCGTATGTCGGAGGCCACGGAGCTCGGATCGGGTGCCCCCGCCCGGTCGCAACACCGCCCAAAAGAACGACCCAAACTTCGTGGCGAGCTGACGGGTGAAATGGCGCGGCGGTTTCGCTACGCGTGCTACATAAAAAAGCGCCGCCCAGACGGACGACTTAATTATGTAGCTTCGCTCTGCTAGCGAAAGTCTGAATTTTGACGCAACCGCAAGACGCTGCTCCGCTGTCTGGAGGAGGCGCTTCCACGTACTACGCGCCACTTCACCCGGGGAATGGAAAACCACACCAAGTACTCGAACACCCATAACCCATTCTACGTCGCCCGCAAGGCCAGACGCAAATGTGCCGAAGCGCACCGCCATACTTTTGCCCTTGTTCAGTCGAGCTCCAGACAGCTCACCGTACTCATAAAATAGCCGCATAAATGCTTGGTAGCTGTCCACGTCCCGGATGAAGAGGGACACATCGTTCGCATACGCAGACACCTTGACTTGGCCTATGCCTGGCAACGGGAAGCCGCGGATGGCGGTGTTTGCATCAATACGGAGGAACAGGGGGTCTAGACAAACGACAAAGAGCAGAGGCGACAAGGGGCAGCCCTGCCTTATCCCACAAGTGACAGAAAACGGACTACTTAATAGTCCATTGACAAGGGGTCTAACGCTCACGTTCGAGTACAGTCTGAAAGAAAATTTATTAATAGCCGATGCAAAGACCCGCTGTGCTAAATACTACACGGTCGCCTAAACCAAACACACTGCATGTATCACTTCACAACTCTATCACACCACTCACTACACGCACAGTTCACTCTACAATTCTCCACAGTTCACTAGAACACACACTACTAGAACCACTATTACACCGAAAGATCACTGTAGATCACATCCTCGACAGTTCACAACAACAGGTCACCATCAATACAACAGTCAATGGGGTGGAATAGACACTTCTATTTGCTTGTTTAATACACGGATAAGCCGAGTGGACCACCGCTGAAGGAACTGCTCTTCCCCCAGCGCGGTGAGCTCAGCCTCCAGATGATCGAATACACGCGAGCGCATTTTTCGAAGCATTGGAAACGTGCTATTTTGCGGCCGCGCTCTGAGCGCCGCTGAGCCGCGCCTTTTCCAGATGATCTGGGCACCAACGCACAGTAAAAAATTACACGTCTTCCCGAGGGGAACTCTGAGGTGATGCGAAGCATCGCAGAGTTCCCTTTATTTTCACTTGCGTTGGTTACCCACATCGCGTGAACGTTGTTGGAAACTCCGCGATGCTTCGCATCACCTGAGGGTTCCCATGACAAATGGATCTGTTAACTGGTTGGCTGATGCTGGCTGAACTTGTGTCAGCCAATCCGCTAGCAGGACTGTCGGTACTCTTCAGACGCCGGAGCGAGACTCATCCGACGAAGCAACTGAGGCAGCGGCGCGTGCACGCGGTTATATATAGCGCTGGCGTGGAGAGGAGGGTGGAGGGAGAGGCGCGCTATAGCACAGCTGGCGTGGAGAGGACGACGAAGGGAGTAGCGCGCTATCGCGCAGCTGGCATGGAGAGGAGGGCGGAGTGAGAAGCGCATTATCGCACAGCTGGCGTGGAGAGGGGGATGAAGAGGAGAGGTGCGGACGCCAACGGACAACGTACAATGGACGTCGGACATAGCCCCGAGCAAAAGATGCTTTGCATCTAAAACAGAACAAATGCGTCGCGCGACTTTGTGCGGGTTATCAACGAGGCCCTGGTACCAGATAAGACAACCTGTTCTTCCTTCCACCGATCACCCGACCCGATCAGGCCTATAGCGTCGAGAGCCGGTGGTTTGAGTCTAACACAAATTATAACCCGTCTACAAACAGCTTCTGCTTGTGCTTGACCGTTGCTGAAGCGGACAGGGAGCGTTCCACAAATGTTTAAATAATGTGCTTATTTTGAAGCGGTTTTATCCATTATACACTTTTCTTTTAGTACGCGTTATACGTCCTAGCGCGAGGCGTTGGAAAACGAGTGTCCCGGTGTTTTAGTACCGTGACTACATGAGACGACGACGACAGGAGACGCCGACAGCCCGAGCCCCTAAGGGGCTTCGAACCTAAAACGCTTCCCGTGGCCGGAATCGAACCTGGGTCCCTCGCGTTATGAAGCAGGCGTCTGTCCGATTGCTCCGTTTATTTATTTTTAAATTTTTTAAAAATTGCTCCATTTCCACATGGTCGAAGCGGTTTGGAAAACTCGGACGACAACCAAAGAATTCGTCCCAAGAAGAATGGCATTGCTCTGCGTGTTATCGTCACTGACTTCCCATTTTGATGTTTAACTTCCCGTTTTGAGGTTTAGTACGTTAGGCCTAATGTCACATCTCGGGGTTCAACACTTCAAACCGGCACCCGCTGAAAAATTGCTCACTGTACGCCAAGAAGCAGGTACCGATTCATAGGCCTTACACCCGAAACCCAAACGTTAGAGCTACGGAGTGCACACCCGAAGGTTGCTGTGGGTACTCTAGAAAAGTTGTGCGTACCTCCAGGGTGCCGCATACTCGCAGTGTTTGGGCTACTAAAAAATTCCATCACGAGAAAGCTTTGCGTTCAACCATCGTCGCCATTAGACGGACGGGTGCATGAAATTTTAACGTTCAGAAAAAAAGAAGAAATTTGGTTGATGTGATCGACTAACAACGTAAGCGATCCGATTCGGCAATAAAAGAGTGACGGGAGCGACAATTATCCCCGTCGCACCAGCGAAGCCCCAATGCCTCAAATTACAATAAATTAGGCACCGACAAAACAAGACCCAGGCGCCGGAGGGGAACCTCCAGGTAACGATTTCGGAGGGAGGAGAACCGAGAAGACCGAGAGGGAGGAGGGAGGAGAAGACAACAGGAAATGATGATTTGTTTCCTCACATTGTGAAGGGATGGCTTGACAGATTCGTCGTCATCTTTTTCGGCGCGGCGGGCCCTTGGCGACCAAGTCGCTACACGACGACGACGACGACAACGAGAGCTCCTTATGTGGCATAAGCCCACGCGCAAGCATAGACTGCGCCGGGCGGTCGCCGCCAGGCACGCGCTCACGTGCGCTTGGGGTTTCCTGTCGTTAAGACATTCTTACTACGATATCAAACTGCTTATATTACTTCTGAAAAATAAATGTCTTTCAAGCAATACGTTCGTGCATGCCAGTGAAGCCGACTCTCAAAGGGGTCCGTGCATAGCTTAGCTGGGCATGCTGGCGCGTTAACCGAGAATCTCCACTTTGGCGGTTCTGCAATTATTTCAGAGCGAAATCTTGGCTACGCTACATGCTTCAGAGGCGTTCATCGCGTCGCCACCGGCGCGCGAGTTGCACCTTTCTTCCTTATCGCTTCGCTCGTTCGGAGCCTCACCGCTGCGGTACGACGGGACTAATTCATATTTAAATTCAAGTTCATTTAAAATCACACAATGTTGGGAGGTACGGGCAAAAACCCATAACAAGGCTTGACTTGCAAACAGTGGAAATGCTACACAGAGTACAATATTAGCACATCTGCAGTACAGTGCATCAATTGAAAATTAAGAAAGAATACAGATTCGGATTCCGGAACTGAAAAAAAAATATATATATACAGTCAGATTGCTGAATGGGGTGAAACCTACAGAAAATAATACACCGCTCTATCTGTACGTTATCAGTAATATCCATGGTAAGTGACTCAGCAAATTGAAATGAATAGAAACTCAAGGTTCGAAAGAAAGAAACATACATATTAGGTGAAAAAGAAAAAAAAGCAAGAAAAAAAAAGAGTGAACAGCTCAGACACAAGAAAAAGTGCACCCAAGATAAGAACTTGGCCCAACGCGAAGTCATTACAGTCGCAAATCGCAAATAGAGGAAAGTGGGTAAGTTTGTGCCCAAGTGCATAGAGGAGGAGGAATAAACTTTATTTATGCGAGCCTTAGGTGCTGCTGTCTGGGCACCCGCCTGGTGGGGGGTTTCCTCTAGTCCGGGATACCCTGGCCTGCGCTGGCCACCCGGGCCCTCTCTACCAGGCTACGCTGGGAGGAGAGGTCGGAGCTGGTCAGCTGTGCCACCCATTGCTCGTAAGTAGGTTGGGGATTGGGAGATAAGAAACTACAAAAAAATTATGCCGCAAGCGTTTGAATGAGATGGAAGCGATATCGGTGTTTCTTTCACATGATAACGTATTACGAATCGGGATATTTCAGCATCTGTGTACCATTATCTGTTCGGCATGTATACTCTTTTGTAATGTTCAGGATGGCGAGTTCAGGATACCGAATAATGTTCAGGATACCGACAGAAGTGGGAAACATGGGCTAGGTAGGCAACCTTAATAACGATACGAACGGCCCGTTTCTGTTGTCGAAGTACCTTGTTGATGTTTTCTGCCGTGGTCGTCGCCCACACCAGTGCTCCGGAGGTAATAGACGAGGAAAATAAACAGTTGTACAATGTTCGATTTATGGAAATAGTAAAAAAAAAAAAGTGACGGTACATACAACCTGTCACTTGTGACAGTTTCCAGTGAGGTAATTAACGTGCCGATCGCACGATAAATTTTCCGAGAAATAGACGCCCAGTCTTTTATAACAACGTACCATTTCAAGTTGTGTATTACCGATCATAATTACTGGAAGATGGAGAAATTTATTGTGAGGTCGAAATAGTATTGCCTTCGTTTTATCTATGTTTATTTTTAAATTGTTCTTTGTTGCCCAGGCGTTAATACGTCTTGGTATTTTATTCGTCTGGTTCGCTAGATCAACACCTGATTAGCTGCGAAAAAACAAAGTAGTGTCATTCGTTAAATTTGCATTATTGTGGAAATGCAGGGCGTTACTCTGTTCGCCATTTCGGTATTTAAAAAAAAAATTATTGTTTAGTTCTTCAAAGTTTTGTTCAACCAATTATCTCCATTCAAGCTGTTGTAGCAATTACAGGTGGAACTTTGGCGAAATCTGCATTATTGTGAAAATGCAGGGCGTTACACGGTTCTGCCTGTAGCGGTACTCGGCAGAGAATGCTACGCATTAAAAAGTCGTAACCTGTATTTGTAGATACTGGCGCTATGGACAGGAAATAATCATTAAAGGCAAGGTCACTTGTACTTAACTCGCATTACCTTCGACAATTTATTGACAGGCTGATGGCAGCGTCCAAATTTTTTTTAAAGAAAATGACCACAAAGAACTTGTTGCTTTCTCGGTTGACGTGAAAGACTTATACTATTCCATACCGCACGATAATCTGCTCCGTTGCCTGGAGGATTGCATTGACCGCTATGATGCCGTACGCTTCCAGAATGCGTGTGGAATCTCGACAAGCAGCTTCCTGGAAATGCTTTCCTTCTACCTGAATTCCACGTACGCGACATGGGAGGGCAGAGTTTATATTCAGAGAAAAGGCATCTGCATAGGGTCGTGCTTAGCTCCCATCCTGAGCGACTTGTACCTAGGCTCACTGGACAGGCTCCTAGCTCCTCGCTTAGAGCGGTCGGCCGTCGTTAAGGTGTTCCGATATGTCGACGACTTTCTTGTGGTCCTAGACTGTGGGCGTAGTGGTTTTACGTCCACCGTAACCAGTGTTTTATCACAGTTTCGACAATGCCTCGCCCCTCTTGTTCTGACACATGAAACTCCAAGTGAGTGGTCTATAAAATTCCTCGACCTCAGGCTCTCGTTCGGTCCCAATCACGTCTGTTAGGAGTATGATCCGCGTAGCCAGAAACCGATTCTGCCTTTTCAGTCGGCACATTCAAAGCTGACCAAACGTGGGATCGCTAGGCATTGTTTTACCAACGCGCTGATGAAATCCTGCTGCCATGTCGTGGAAGATAGTTTCAAAAAACAGACAGTACGTCTAACATCTGCCGGGTACCCTCCATTTCTTCTGTTGTCGGTCGCGGATAAGATGCTTAAACAGCTTAGGAACAAGCCATACGTGGAACCCAGGGAGAGAGAAAAGTTGAAGTGCGTTGTCGTGCCGTACCTACATGGTATTTCGCACAATCTAAAGAAAATAGGAAAGCGCGTCAACGTTAACGTTGTCTTCTCTGCTCCCAACAAACTGTCGAAGTTAATGAACAGAGTCAATGGAAAAAAAAAAAAGAAAAGCAAGTGCGCAACGCAGCATCGGGACCGGTTCGTGAATTGCTCAGTAGGCACAGTTTATTCTATTCCTCTACCGTGTGGCAGGCAGTACGTCGGACAGTCGGGTCGTCGCTTAAACGATCGGCTTAGAGAACACAGGAATAATGTAGATAATAAGATTAAAGGACATCTGGGCATACACTGCAGAGACTGCAGAAATTGTGAGTGTAAGCCATTTTTTGATAAGACTAGGGTTGTAGCTCGTCACGAGGATCAGTTGACACGAGAAATCATCGAGGCCCACCAGATAGTTTCCTTAAAAGACAACTGCGTTAGCACAGCTTCTCTAGCATTGACAAAGAAAGAACTGCAATACTTATCAAATCATTAGATTTTACCGTGCAAAAGTGCATTTGTAATGCGACCTTTGAAATGTCATCCTTCACTTTTTTGTTTTTTTGTACTTGCTTGTGCTCTTCCCCCTTTCCTCCTTTCTTTAGCTGTGTATCTTCCGGTATAAAATCGGACATCATAGTGAAAATAAAATGAGTTGATAGTAGCGCCGTGTTCCGTTCACTTCGTTCGTCCTTGTCCATTTTGCGCTTACTTACACGACCAAGTAAAGAGTTCATTTCCAAGGTGTCCTTCGAACTTTTTGATGCAGGATCAAATATTTTGATGTGGTATTGTCGTTTAGGAGGGCGTAGTTCATTTGCAACATGATTTCTAAACTCTTTAAATTTCCTGAATTCATCAGGGTCCTTCGTATGAATAAATCTGCGATAAAGTTGGTTGCTCTTTTTTAAAAACCTTAACATTTCACCAGTTACTCATTGCTTGCGCGCTTTTTTTTTTTACTGCCTGAAAGTTTTAAGAGGGAACGAACGATAATAAATGTCGGTGAGTTTCGTCATTAACCTTTCGTAGGCCGATTCAAGGCTGTCATCTTCCAGCACGTTGTCCCAGTTAACATTACCAGGTTGTTCTCTGAATATGTTCAAGGTGTCTTCGTTAATCAATAGGTAGGACGAGTCTCGTTGCATATACCTAGTGGCCTTGACGTTCTGGTCAAGAGATACCAAAATCGGCAAATCGACACTTATGGCGTAGGTAGTGACACCCTCCAATTAGCTACCAGTATCAAATTTTGTGATGAAAATGGTTAAGTAACGTTTCAGAGCTAGGAGTTCTTGTAGTAAAAGATGCTATGATATTTTGACAGAAATTCATATTCAGTATAGTTTCAAATCCAGATTCGGTGTTGTTTCCATCAAGCATGTTGATATTAAAATCGCCACCCATAATTACTTCGTACTTATGGTGGCTGACTAAGTCTAAGAAGGATTCCAAAATTCACAAAAATTGTAGCAGGAGAGTCAGACGGACGATAACAAGCGCAAAAAAATGCAAGGGCCACCTTGATTACTAGCGCTTCATAATTGAGTGTGATTGTTGAAAACTCAGATAGCAGTTCATAACTCAACCTATTCGACGCCAGATACACCATCTCCTCATTTTTCGGAACGATTCGTATAAAATGGCTGATATCCTGGAACCACAACTACATCATGTTCAGAGGTGAACCAGGTTTCAGAAAACATTAGGATATCAAAAAGCATGCTCCCTTCAATGAAAAAGCTCTCATAGTTGTTCTACTTGTTTTTACCTGATGACAAATAGCAATGAATACAATTAAACCGAGGTAGAATGCGGATTTTTGTGTTTTTTTTTCATTCTGTATGGATAATTCTTCGTCACGCGAACGCATCATGGCGTATGTACCTAACACAAGGTGAAAGCAAGTGGGAACAAAACACGTTATACAGAGAAACAACAGTGCAGCGGCCAACAACCACTCAGCTGTGTTTTGAGGACAGAATTTGATATGTCTGTCTCATAGTAAGTTGCATTCGTTTTGACGTGCTGAAACAATTATGCGAAGATATAAGGACAGTTTAGTTCGCTACAGTCGGGATGAAGGGCGGTTGGTATGACCTCGGATGTTGTGCGCTGTTAGTGCTGCATACCAAGGAAAGATAAGGGCAATAGGCTCGAAAAAGAGTCTGGTGTATTTGCTTGCCTTATGAGAGGACAGCTTCTAGTTGCCTTTATCGGCGGAATTAGATAACGAGGGGTAGTCAAGGTCACGATGGTGCGAGCATGCGATTCTTTACTGGATCTTAGTTAAGGTCAAGTTCATGTTTGATCATAACTGTAGCAGAATGATCCGATTTCTTCGCGTACATCTTTCCACCGTGTGACAAAACGTACTTTCACCCATTCGCAGTTTCTGAGCAACTATGCGGGGATTATCGGCTGCTTCGCCTGCTCTTGACCGCTCAGCGCCTGCTCGGCCGTCTGTGCGTGCGCTTGAGTGCAAGCGAACACGTGACTAGGCGGGGGTTCAAAGGCTGCTTCGTCGGCGCTTGGTCCCTCCGTCTCGCCATCGGTGGCAGGCCGGCTTGGCTGCCTGTACGTTCCCTCCAGCGCAAGCGAAATGATCAATCCTATCACCCTGACGATATAGCTAGACGGCAGGCTACGAGATCTGAAGCAAAGGCAAACTTTCACGAAACACTATGTGCACAGTCGTTGCTTTCGTTCATGATAACTACTATAGGTTTACAAGTGTTAAACCTAAACCATTTTCTAATGTTCGCGCCTGCGTCCGTTCCGATGGTGGCACTTTGGTATGATGGCGCCAGTTACGGGAACAGCTGTCGAGCGCGCCGGAATCAAGGAATGCTAGATAAGGAGGCCTTCAACGCTAAAAACCGCTCGGCATTCGCCATGCTTATTTCGCCCATCTCTCGCTTCGTACGGTGAAAGCGCGGTGACTCACGGCAGCAAAAATTGAAGCGCCGAAAAGTGTATTCCCTACTATATGACCGTGGGGAAAAGTGACATTTCCCGGTAGCCAGAAAAAGAGTGTCCCTATGAACGACGCCGACCGATTGCATAGGCGAAAGACTTGGCTCTTCGTTGTCGCTTATCTCGCCGCTGCGCTCCATATAACCATGCATTTCTTCTGACAGCGGTAGCTCCTTCGCGCACTCTGCGAACGCTGTGCAAGGTTCGGCGGGCGCCTGGCGGTCGCTAGCTCCCTGTGGACTTGTTCGCCGTGCCAGATACTGTAACAGACTAGCCATGGCCTCCACGATAAACGCAGACTCGGTCGCTGCATGAGCAATGGACGGCACATCGCGCGACCGGGCCCTCGTAAGCAGCTGAGGAAACGGGGGCGCAGAGCGGACCTAACGGCCGTCATCTCGCACGCGTGATGCGCGCTTGCATAGCACATCGCGGGCAAGACGGGGCTCTGGCGAGCAGCAACAGCGAAATATGGCTGAGGCAAATCGATGCGGCACGCGCCCTATTGCCACCGGAAACTCGTGTACACTTTCCCGCGTTCGGGCCATTTATCAACGGCGGCCGCCCGTAGAGCTGCGGTGTCCAGCTCAAGTGTCGGCCGCGTGGCCCCCTCTTCGTCGGCGGTGCTTTTGGGCAATGAGAAACGGCAACTGCGCCGGGCCACCTTTGAAGCCCGGACCCTCGCCGTCACCTGCGACGTACGAGCGGGCTTGAGCTTGAGCGACTGTTTCTCCTTCCGTGCGATCATCTCGCCGAGACAGTGGCCTACCAGAGCCTCCAAACACCCTGTTTCGCCAGGTCAGCCCTTTAAGGGCGTTGGATGAGCGGTCCGGCGGTGCAAGCAACACCTAGTAAGGCCTGTATTTAGGTCGGAGGCGACGACCCGCGGTCACCGGTTGGGTAACATGCGGCGGGGCCCGTCTCCTACGATCGTCTACTCCAGGATTAATACCGCTGGCAGTCGCCGCGGCACGCGGGGGCACGCGAGAAGTCGCCGCGAGCTCGCGAGTACACTCCACACTGATTAATGGCGCCGTGCTAATTATTCACGCCAAAGAATATTCCTCGCTATTTCTCTTTTTTCGTTCCTGCCGGTCGGCGCCGTCTCTCAAATTAACGTTTCTCCAAAGCTAGCGGCTGTAAAGGAAGGCAATAAAATGTGAGGATTTCACCAGAGCGTGCTTTGCAGCGCCTTTTTTTTTTATTGTCTTCTGTAATGCTGAAGAACGCAGACTACTATTCCTTACAACCGCGTAATACCTACGTTATAATAGAAAAAATTCTGTCTTCTTCAGCTTATCCTTAGCGTGTTTTCTGTTCGCTTTCGTTTACATCGATGCTTGTTCAGTCGTTTGGAAAGGAATTATAATAGTGAACTTTCGCCGCCATTATAGGCTCCCCCCCCAACTCTTTTTTTTCTTTTCATGCTACGTCAAGATACCGCCTTTTAATGTTCAGAAGCATGTTCGTAATTTATCGTGTTGCCACATCTAGGAGTCAGGCGTAGTTAAGAGTGCCCTGAGTTTTTTATATCGAGACAGAAAAGCCTGTTTTCTTCTCTGATTAAGGAAAATATCGATGGACATTCATCAATACGGGAGGAGTGTACTGAAACATGTTTCTAAGAGGTAAAAACAAATACGGCGGTTTAACTTTTTCTGAGGTAGCCGTCGAGTGCGTGGAATGAGAAAAGAAAAAAATTGCCAGAGCAAGCAAGTAAGCAAGTAAGCAAGCAAGCAAGCAAGCAAGCAAGCAAGCAAGTAGGCGAGCGAGTAAGGAAGCCGGCATTCTTAGCATTGTCCAGGGAGCCTTTATTCATTTTTGAGCAGACCCCCATAATGGAATGCGCTATGTTTGGTGTAGAGCAATATCCCCCCCAGGCGACCTGGAGCGGTCTCGTATATTGGCAACAGATCACACTGAAAATCTGTTAAACAACCGGCTGACCTTAGCCAATCCCGCGGCCCATCCCCACATCTATCTGTCACATCTGAGGGAGGGATTGAGGCACATTTTAAGAGGGAAGCTGTTTAGCAAATCGTAATTTTTCCGTGTCCGCAGTTAAAAAAAAATTGGCCGCGTATCTGCTCCTTTCGTTGCAAATGCCGTCAAAAGACGATAGTCTTTATCGGCTTTTGCGAAGTAAATGCCTCCCTTCGCTTTCACTCTCACCTCTCATGTTGTTCCTCTTGCGTCGCACTCCTCCCAAGGTAAAGACGGCAAAGGTTTGCTTAAATCATTTTAAATTTCCCGCGTTCCACTGCTCCAAACCGGGTGTCTCGATGCGAACGCTGCCGTACGGCGAAGACGCGCATTCGAAATTTCTCATTTTTAAATGTGTATGTTACTGGAAATACTACGTTAAATCGGGAATGTCGCTAAATCTTTTTCGTTAGTCCGAGTTAATAAAAGCATTGAGCCGTATACTAGGCACCTGTGGGGGAATACGAATTTGTTCGCTATATCGGGAAATTCTTACGATCGGGTTTCGTAAGATCGACTTTTGGCTGTATTGGCTTTGGGCATACCCATTCCTAAATATACTCATCCTTAAAAAGCGTCATTCTTCTACAGGAACACTCATCGCTCATCGCAAAGTGGTTATCTCTTAGCGTCCTCGATAAACACGCACCGGTGTTGCCCCCAAAACCGGCGCGGTGCACAGTGCCCCACGACGGTGCGTACCGGCACGGAGCGTTGATCGAGGACAAACGGGGCGGTTCTACCCAGGCGCCATCTCTTAATCTAAGAAATCAACTCATAAAAACGTTCACAAGTAGCAATACAGCACTGTGATGAGACACAGCGCTATTAGAAAGTGGTATTTATTGAAGGCCAATGATTATATGTACGCACAACTTAAATCCGTCACACATGCGGAACAACGTACCGCCACCGCTTCCACTAAACAGCTACATACAAGCTGCTTCTCATCTTCGTTTGAGCCATAATGCGAATGCCTGTTTTGTTCCGCCCTTCCGTTACAGCAAAACAAGTATACGTCTTCATCGCCTAGGCACTCCGGTGACAGTTCATGATAATTCGATCGAACGAAACGAATGTCAATCCCCAACTGTCTTGCAATGCATGCAGCCGTCTTTGAAGTGCACGAAGTTCGCGTCCTCATTTACAATCTCTGGCCGTTGTTACCGCCCGATAGGAGCCTGTCGCATCGTTGCCCGATGAATTCACAAGCACGCCATCCTTGTCAGCAACAATACACAGCTCCTCCCGCCTTGACACAAGTGCGGCGATGCGCCGTCGCTGCAGCAGACGGCGGAGGAAGCCCCTTCGCCGGCGTCGTCCGCGATGCATCTCGGGATTGCGCCCCGGCGCACCATCGACTCTCTTGGTGCGCGGCGGTGCAACCAAAAATTGCCCCGCGTCGGTGCGCCCCGGTTTATCGAGGACGGACGGTGCACACCGGTGCGGTTTATCGAGGATGCTATCTGTAAACGCCCTTTGCCCGCGCTTACGCCGCGCGTATGCAAGCAACGCCATCTGGTTGCTAAGCATGCAAATGGTGATGCCGTGACGTCGCCGTGACATTCACATAGCTGTGTTCCTATTGGCCGCAAGTTCCGGCCCCTCTACCGCCTCCACGCCACACGAGCGGCGTTCGCCGGGGATGCTCGATTGTTCCTAACATTTGGCACTTTGCCGCAGCAACGAAAAAAGGTCATTTCGCCGCACGAGCGGCGCCGCATCTGCGAATTCGCAGGGAAAATCGCACCATGTAGAACAGGCCTATGTCGTCTGCTTTAGCGGCGGTTGTTTTGGGCCTGTTTTGGTGCAGCTTCGCGTCCATTGCGCGCTGCCTTCGCACGGCTTGATTAACTTGTTCGACAGCACCTCCAAAGTAACCCGCACCCGACTGAAGTAAGTGTTTGTACGGCAAACATACGTTAAGGATTGGTTTTCAGGGCGGGGAAACAAAATGTACAAACCCCATACAGACATCTGGCCGATGGAGAAACGCTACCTTTTGCGCATTGCTTGCCACGAATGGGACTCCGTTTTCTAAATTGGTGATTACCAATTCAGTTGTGTTTTAAGAGGTATTACAAAAAGCGAAAGTAGCAACAGGTTATGATCAACAGCAATTATAAAAGTTTCCTCAGCTTTCTCGCAATTCTCAAATTTACTAAACTAATTAGTTTAAATCGGTATAAATGGGAATCACTAAGCTCACATGCCGAATTGTTTCGGTGTCTGCGCTTGTGTCACGCGGTGGTGTAGCCCCAAGCTAGCACTTCAGGATGGATACGTTCCGCTGTCTCATCCTCCGAAAGACGCTCCTCTCTTTTTTTCATTCTGCCGACCAACGGCTGGGCTACAGCTACGGCGTCCGCCGCTCTAGCCCGGCCGTGGCTGACGCTGCTGCTGCGTTCGGGACAGAGCCTTCTATATATAAGGCTCTGGTTCGGGACGCCACCCTCGCGAATTCCAGGTGACGGCTGGCAGAATCTCTGGTTTCACTCTTTGTAGAGCCACGTGTGTGAATTGAAGTGACGTCGCATGGGCAGTTGTTGTGGGTGTCGTTTAAAGCTTCCCTTTTCAAGCATCTTCACTGCGTGGATTGGAGCCAATTTTTTTTATTCTGTGCTCGCAAATTATGTCCGTCAGGAGGCGCATTGCTGCTGCCCCTTTAAAGTGTCCATCTGTCTACTTGAAACGCCTATTTTGTAACAAGCTGCACGTAAAGATTTACGGTGCATTCGGCGTTTTTCTATTGACGCATCCTTAAAAATCTAACTTCCTAGTATTAACAAGACAAGTCCATTCATTACGCAATATTCAAACTTAACAAGGAAGCTTTCTTTGAAGCCGTTAAATAAGTTTAGTTTAGAAAGTCCAGCATCTGAACAAGCACGCTAAAAATTGTTCTAATAAGCAAGCATATTGCTGGTTAACGGACGACTGAATAGGCAGCGTTAAAGGCGGTACCACGAAAACAATTCCGTTTGTCCTTAAAGAACACGGCCAAAAAAAAAAAAAACGAAAGCGGTAATGAACCATGCTGCTTCGATTAGTTTTCTGTCCTGAAAAATGGGTGCGCCGTAATGTTTTCCACGGCAAAGGCTGGGGTCAGAGTATTGGATGGGATGAAGCTTACCTGCAAGGATTGATTTTGAGGTGTGGCGGTGGTACAAATTCCTTCTGATTCGGTTTTTTTTAAGCAGAAAATTGTCTCTTCTATATCAAACAGGGTGCAACATTAAAATCATTCGGCTTTTCTTGAAGAAGCTTCTGATGTTGATTATAGCGCTCTTGTCTAAAATTATCTCCGCGATGCGAGCTTACTCCGGTGCACAGAGGCCGCGAGGTGCTCTGTGCCCTGTTCCCTTTTCGTTCTGTTTAGACTACGAAATGCAAATTATGGGCACGGTTTAAGGGAGAAGTCCATCGTTTACGTGCGAACGCCACCTGAACGCTGGTGCTCCTGATTTTATGGCCGCCGATTTCAGCTGCCACTGCCTCCTAGTAGCAGAGAAAAAAAAATGGGTTAAGGGGTGTAAATTCTTCCACTTTTTGAACGGAGGCCGCAAGTGTGACTTCAGGTGCCTTGGCGAGCTTGCTAGTCCACTTATAAAGGAAAAGTGGTAGCGAAAGTGGGCAAGCGGGGCAAAGAGCTTACGAACGTAGCATCAGCAAATATCCTTTTGAGGA
>NW_027526203.1:433190019-433265019 GCF_048455015.1 Haemaphysalis longicornis | reverse complement strand
GTCGGCAGCCAATCCAGTGGGATAGCCGCGCCTCGACGGACGAAGCCGATTTGCGCTATTTGATACGTTCGATCATCCGCGAGGAACTGGCAGTGCAGACATCGCATGGTTTGTCCGAACCGCGCCGCGAGGCCTCCATACCGGGTCTGCGTGAACTAATCAAGCAGGAACTGGCTTCCCTTGTGCCTCCCTCAGAACCTAGAACGGACGTTCACCCAGTCTCTGACCCCGCCTTGGTGGTTCCACTGCCTTTTGCTCCCAGTGCTCCAGTTCTGACGGCACCTCTCCCTGAACCTGCATGTTCCCCTCTGGCAACTGTCTCTGCTCCTGTCAGTCGACCGCCTGTCCCCTCGCATCCAGGCCATGTCAATCCTTACCCAGTGCCACCTGCTGTTCCTCCGCAGTTTGCGTACGGCTACCCGGCTTGGCATCTTCCGCGACCCATCTGCTTCTATTGCGGCATCCGGGGGCATGTCTCCCGCTTCTGTAGACGGCGCCAACAAGACGAAAGACTCGCCTACTCCACCATCCCACAAGGTAGCCGTCAGCCATCCTACCAATATTACTCCCAACGGTTCCACGACGCCAGACGTTTTCCCTCGCCTAACGACCCCCCGGATCAGCAACGCAGCCTCCGGCTCCCGAGAAGAAGTTCGCCGTCCGCCTCCCGCCGCCGCTCTGTCTCGCCGCTTCGTCCGGCCTCCCAGGGCGCCAACTACCACACGGAAAACTAGAAACTGCAGTTTCTGGGGGCGAAACTGCGTTGCGATGGATTTCTAGAAGTCCCCCTGATCGGCCATCAAACACATTATCTGTTGTTGTTGAAGGAATTGATGTGGAAGCTCTTGTCGACACCGGTGCTAGTATTTCTATAATTTGTGAAGACGTGTGTTCCAAATTTCGTAAAGTACGAACCCCCTACCCTGGTCCCTCTCTACGTGGTGCTAACAACGCCATGATCCAACCTCCCGGACTCTGTACAGCCCGTGTTACCATTGCCGGCATTCGACATCACATTCAGCTCGCAGTACTACCTTCATGTGTCCATCAGATGATATTGGGTTGGGACTTTCTCAAATCGGCGTCTGCTGTGATCTCGTGCAAAGAACCCTTGCTTCGTATGACCGACAGTGACCTGGCCAGTGTTTCTGATTCCCCAGAACTACGGTTGGTGGCCGCCTCCTGCGATTTTTCTCTGCCTCCTGGACAAGAAGCTATGCTCTCCGTTCACTGTGCCGAAATTCTCGATGGCGATGTGTTTATTACTCCTACCGGAAAGTTCTCTCTTCGAGGTCTTCTTGTACCCCCCTGCCTAATACGGTTTTCTCGTGGAACTGCTCTTCTGGTCGCACAGAATACTTTGACCGAGGCTATTTTATTACCTCAAGGCGCGACCATTGCTTCTGTTCCGCGCGACGAAGCAGTGAGCGTCATTTCCTTTGAGTCTATTTCACCTGCAGAAGGCTCGGCCGGTCATAAATCACCATCGCTCGCCATTGATGATACTATCAGTCCTCATCTCACACCGGAACAAAGGAAAACACTATTGGATCTTCTGGCCAAGCACGAAACCCTATTTGACTCCGCCTCCTCCTCCGTTTTGCGGCAAACATCCGCAGCCACCCACCGAATAGAAACAGATGGTTCTTGCATCATTCGCCGCCGCCCATATCGCGTCTCACCAAAGGAGTGAAAAATCATTCAGGAACAAGTCGACGATATGCTCAAAAACAAGATAGTCCGTCCTTCAACGAGTTCATGGTCGTCACCTGTTGTTTTAGTCCAGAAGAAGGATGGTTCCGTGCGGTTTTGTGTCGATTACCGGGCGCTAAATAACATCACCCGCAAGGATGTATACCCGATGCCTCGCATCGATGACGCTCTAGACACTTTGCAAGGTGCAGAATACTTTTCAAGTCTAGACCTGAGATCGGGGTATTGGCAAATACCTATACACGAACAAGACAAAGAAAAAACAGCATTTGCCACGCCTGACGGTCTTTACGAGTTTAACGTAATGCCGTTCGGGTTGTGCAATGCCCCGGCGACATTCGAAAGAATAATCGACACGGTTCTGCGTGGTTTGAAATGGAAGACGTGCTTATGTTATCTTGATGACATAGTTATATTTTCTACCACTTTCGAAGAACACCTTCAGCGCCTCAACGACGTTTTAACTTGCCTTGCCAATGCCGGACTGACCCTCAATACGAAGAAATGCGGCTTCGCAAGTACATCTATTAAAGTATTGGGCCATCTAGTTAGCAAAGAAGGAATCCGGCCCGACCCCGATAAAGTGAAAGCTGTGCTGAATTTCTCGCGCCCAGACCGCCAAAAAGAACTCCGCAGCTTCTTAGGATTGGCATCCTACTTTCGTCGTTTCATCCGCAACTTCGCTTCAATTGCTACGCCCCTACACAAACTCCTGGCATCTGGTACCCCATTTGTGTGGTCTGAGGACTGTGAAACAGCCTTTCAAAGCTTGAAGCACGCACTTACTTCCGACCCTGTTCTCGGACACTTCGACGAGGAAGCACCGACCATCCTTCACACCGACGCCAGCGGACACGGAATTGGGGCTGTGTTATTACAGCGAAGACCTTCCAACGTAGAGCAAGTAATTGCCTACGCAAGTCGCACTTTGACACCTGCGGAAAGGAACTACACGATAACAGAACACGAGTGTCTTGCAGTAGTTTGGGCCGTCCAGAAATTCCGGCCATACTTGTACGGGCGGGATTTCACTGTGGTCACTGACCATCAAGCTCTTTGTTGGTTGGCTTCCCTCAAGAACTTAACTGGGAGGCTTGGACGCTGGGTGCTTCGTTTGCAAGAATACAATACCACGTTGTGTACAAGTCCGGCAAGAAGCACACAGATGCAGACGCCCTCTCACGTTGCCCGTTATCCTCGACCCAAGATGGTATTCAGGCGTCTTCTGAAACAACGCAATCCTTAAATATTGCGCCAGTGGACTCTCGCGTGGAACCACCCAGTGATTCCAGTGCTTTCCAAAAAAACGACAGCTACTGCCGGAAGCTCATTGACCAATTGAGCGGTGCGAGTCGACCCAGCAACAGCCGCTCACGACGACAACTGAACAAATTTCGAATTATTAACGGCACTCTTCACCGCTACAACTACCATCCAACAGGCGACAGATGGGTGCCCGTCATTCCCCGTCTTCTTCAACCCAAAATTTTGGAGGCATTTCACGACGATGCTGTCGCAGGTCATCTAGCCTTCCACAAGACATTCGACCGCATAAGAAGCCGATACTTCTGGCCCGGCCTATCAGCTAGCGTGGCGAGATATGTTGCGTCGTGTGCCGCGTGTCAGTATCGCAAGCGACCCACTTCCAGCCCCGCAGGGACACTCCAACCCCTGCCTTGTCCCTCATCTCCATTTGAAGTTGTAGGGATTGATCTCTATGGCCCTCTCCCCGTTACCTCGGCAGGACATCGGTGGATTGTTACCGCCGTAGACCACCTCACTCGCTACGCGGAAACGGCTTCTGTTCCCACAGGCTGCGCTACCGAGGTGGCTGAATTCTTTTTGAAGAATATTTTCTTACGCCATGGACCTCCCCGAGTTCTTCTTAGCGACCGAGGTCGTGTATTTCTTTCTGCCGTGCTTGGAGAGGTTCTCCGCGCAGCCGAGACTGTTCACCGCACTACGTCCAGCTACCATCCTCAAACGAACGGCCTGACCGAACGGTTCCACCGCACCCTTTCCGACATGATTTCTTCTTACATTCAACCGGACCACAAAAACTGGGACATTATTCTTCCGTTCGTTACGTACGCATACAATACCGCCGTTCAAAGTACTACAGGATTTTTCCTTGTTTATGGCCGCCAACCAGCTTCTCTTCTTGATACGTCTTTCTTGTCCGCACCAGTACTTCCCAGAAACAACATTCCCGATGAGTTCATTTCTCGACTAGATCATACCCGTCATCTAGCTCGTCTGAGGACAACAGCTACACAAGAAGAGCGCAAGGCCAATTATGATGCCACGCATCGCGTTGTCTCCTTCAAAGCTGGTGATCAAGTTCTGCTTTCTACTCCCCTTCGTGCCCCAGGACTTTGTGAGAAGTTCTTGCCTCGCTACATCGGACCTACACCATTGTAGAGCAAACTTCTTCTGTGAATTATCGAGTGACCCCCAACGCCAGTGTCACCGACCGTCGTTGTCGTGGACCCGAGATCGTGCACGTTTCCCGGCTCAAGCCATTTTTCTCTCGGTCTACACACTCTTAGCGCCCGAGTCGGCCGCTCCACAAAGGGGGGGGGGGATATTGTAAGCGCTGGTTAGTGCCCCGACACCAGAGGAATGTGCGTCCGGACAATCCCCCGGTAGTTGTACACAAACGGTATGTGCGAAGTACTAGCAGAAGGGTATGCGCCAGTGGACTCGTACTCCGGAGGCCTGTCTTCCACATGCAATCATGATTCATCATCGTCATCAGTTGTCTATCATCATCAACGCCTGTCTTGGTTGTTCTCTGGGGCTTGCTCCCTGTCACGTAGGACAAGGCTCGCCTAATAAAGACGTTCCCCAAGACTACTGGTGCGCGCCTTACAAGATATATATATATATATATATATATATATATATATATATATATATATATATATATATATATATATATATATATATATATATATATATATATATATATATGCGTGTGTGTGTGGGTGTGTGTCTGTGTGTTGCATAGCGCAGAAGAGCCATCATCCTGCTCACGGCCGTACCACAAGATGAGCTACGCGGCTACCGCTATCGGAGGCGCCGTCCTCGTGGTTGGTGGTGGTGCCACAGATAGACTTGGCGCGCGCCCACTCAAGGGGATTGCCCGTCGTAATTGTATCAACGAAGACGAGCGAAGAAGCCGACCCACTAGGCCAGTTCCATCATCAGAGGCTGTGCTTGTGGAGACTCCGTAACGGGTAGCGCCGGCCGGAACGGCGATCCCTTCGTTACGCCATGGCGTGCAGGTTTGTTGCGTCTTCCCGGGCAGCAAACCCTTACTGCAATATACATACGTCATGTATACGCAGAGATATACATTCATGCATATATGACGGCGCTGCATTTAGGTCCACTTCTTCCCGCTTTCTCAAATGCGCATTAGGTGGATCTGGCTCATTTCGAAAAAAAAACGTCTCATATGTGTGTGTGCATGAACGTATGCATACATATGTGTATGTATGTGTGAATGTAGGTATGTATTGCATATGTATGTATGATGTATGTATGTAGGTGTGTATGTATGCACGTAGGTATGTACGTTTGCGTGCATTTATATATATGCGCGTGTATGTGCCCGTAAGTATGTACGGGAATTCTACACGAGAGGAAGGACGCTGTTCCGGTAGCATGCTTTTCATGCTTTTCGCACGAGTAAACAAATTTAATGCTTGTCTATGTCAAAACACATTGCCTTGCCTTGTCAACAGCTCCTGGAATGCCTTTTTGTCTCTTGATGACGAGAGGTCGCTGCAAGGTCTCCCGATCAGGGCTTAACCGAGTTTCAGATTTCGCATCTGAGCGAAAGCTTTGAAATTTGTGACATAAATATTGAAGCAATGACTTGAACGAGACTTACCCTGTAGATGAAGACGAAAACACCGTGGCTACGTTGATGCGGGGACTGCTTGGGGTTCTTTACTTGACAAAAAAGAAAAAAAAAAGAACAGATCGAAAGGGACGTGTATGAAGCAAAGCCGAAGACACAACGCTGACTTTCAACTGTTCAGTGCTTGTGTTGTCTTGAGAATGATGCCGTTGCCTCCTGGGTCCGTTGTCACCGTTTTGCGGGGATTTTTGTTTTGAAGCAAAAAAAAAAAAGCCTCTTTACCCTTTTCTGGCTTTCATGTTAGACAGAAGTCTGGAAGATACGCTTAGCGTTGGTGGATGAACATTTGAAATTAGCTTTTCTCGAATGTTATGCGTTTTTTAACACATCACGGCACACAAGTTTAAATAGCCGCCGACGCAGGACGTTTAACGTGCATGATGTTGTCGCAGGTGTTGAATAGCGTATTCATGAAACGAACCGCCCATTTCACATCTGAAATTTTGTTTAGGTATTCGTTCAGGTATTTTGTTTAAATAGGTTTAGGTATCGTTGCCGATAGCGGCTGTTTTGTGCCACTGCTAAGCTGATCACGAACAGAAAATTGCCAGATAATAGTGGCTTAAAACAGCACGGTGGTTTTTCTGATACTGCTTGCGGTATGCTCCATAGTAAACGTGCTTATGCGTCTACATTCAGTGGCAGTAATAAAATTGATTCAGAAGAACTTGTTTAGAAGTGACAGGAACATATTCTTTACCATGACGTGCACGGGGAGTTTTCCGTCCTCTACGATATCAGAACAAAAAGAGAGAAAACTGCGAATATTGGGTTTACTTCGATAATATCGCAGACTTTCTCGGGTCAGGCAAAGTAACATGGGCAAGGAGCAAGTCCCAAAGACTTTCGGGCAATGTTAATTCGGTTGCAGTATAGATGCATCTGCGGTGCAGTGCAGTGCGATTTGAAGCGCAAGACACCGCCGCGGCATCTGTGCTCCTCTCATTGGCTCTGGACAGCTGAGAAATCAGAAAAATTACTGTTCGCTCACTGTGACCAGATTGTATGTAATTATTAACGACGCACAACAGGCAAAAAATACTTGCCGCAAAGAATACGTAAACTAAGGGACTGCAAAATTCGGTGTACTGCGATGTCCCTTCCTTTACGTCATCACTCCCGTGTTCATGATGTAGTTATCCCAAACTTCATCAATGGCGGTGGCAGAATTGTTGTGGTAGAAATGCTACTGGTAGAGCGGCGCGCTCGGGCACATGCCAACCTCTTGTGTGGCTGTTCAGGCCATACAGAGCAATATAGCACCTGAATGACCGCCAAAGGCTGCATCTAAAAATTATCAGGCTATTCCTTCCAGTTTAAAGAAGATCCTAAGTATTTCACGCGTGTCTAAGCTCAGGAAGAAGAAATATGGATAATTTGTTTTTAATCAAGGCGGAGGAGGAAAAGTAAAATTAATTTTTAATCAAGTGATATAAGTGATGTAAGTGTCATCTTCACAGCAATACAGTAGGGGAAAAAGAAAATCTATTGAGAAGAGTTCAGTGTCATTCCACTCTGTGAAGAAGGGTGGCCAGTGGAGCGATTTGTGGGTTATTAATTGGCCACAAACACCCGCTCAGTCCGTACCGTACCGTCACGCCGGGGAAGTAGAGAGAGAGAGAGAGAGAGAATGCATTTAATGGTAAAAGCGAGGTTAGCCGAGCCATATCGCTTAGCATGCTACGCCATATGCAGGAACGAAAACATGAGAGTCTGTGAAATAAATAAATAAATAAATAAATAAATAAATAAATAAATAAATAAATAAATAAATAAATAAATAAATAAATAAATAAATAAATAAATAAATAAATAAATAAATAAATAAATAAATAAATAAATAAATAAATAAATAACGATGTAATGCACACGAGTGTTCAAGCACATACACAGAGTTTGGAAGTTAAGTTCACCACAGCACTTGTTCCAGGCCAGTACTACGCAAGAACACCAGCAGAGCTTTGGTAGCCCGTGCGGCCTGGCGTGGGTCCGACCAAGGGCCCACGTGTGAGTAGGCTTCACTGTCAAACATACGATCTGGGAAAGCAAGCTTACACAACTAACTTACAGAATCTTCTTAACGTCGGGTTCACCTCTAAGCACAAGTAAATTGCTGGGAAGACATGTTTTTAGGGGCAATATGTGCCATTTTATACCAAAATATCGAGAGCCGGAGGCGAACAGGTGGCCTAAGGGAGAGGTTATGCCGAACTGAGGTGGAAAGGACCGTTTTCACGGTGTACGCACGCCAAAAAAAAAAATCCCAGAACAGTTAGTCTCTTACAGCTGCTCTGTAAAAAGCACATTCCTGGTCACGCAGTAAATTACATGCGCTGCGCTTTCTCTGCAGCGAATGTGCGCAGATTCAACGGCTTGTGGTTCGCATCTATCTTTCGCAGATGCCAAAAGTCTGAATACTACACTGCGCTCACATTTACCGCAGTGTTTCTCCAAGGGCAAGGGCATGAGGAAGTATTTCAATGCCACAATATTTTGTGCCAACATCGTTGTGTCAGGATGGCCGAGTATGAACACATGTTCTATTGTTTCCGGTTGCTTGAAAATTGTGCAGTCTGTAACCCACATCACTTCAAACCCCTCATTTTGAAGCCACGTTTGAACTGTGAGAGTCCCGGTATTAAGTTTCAAGAAGGAAGACTCTTTGCCCCCCCCCCTTCCCGAACTTCCTGGCATCCTTATGACCCTTTTAAAACATCCTGCCCGGGGCCTGCAGATTACAATGTTCTGTACCTTGGCACAGGGAAAAGGTTATCACATACGTCCTTGTACAAGTTTCTAAGGGAAATATCACTCAGGTACTGCACTGAAAAGCCAGCTAACAAAACATCACACCGCCAACCCAATTTCTCTAAGGCAGCGTCTGGAACCCCGCGCGGGGCACGAGATTTAGCCCCCTCGCAACGGCTCCTGCCCCGCGTGACGTCATATATACGTCATAGTGACGTCATATTAACAGCAATTGTTATTAGTTTGCGTAGTAGAATACAAAAAGCACATTTTTTTACATTTTAATAAAAAATTAGGAAGCCACTCATTTGCTAGAAGTTTTATAAAATAATTTTTTTGTTCGTTCTTGCGGAAGCCGCCGATGCTGCCGCTGCTGGCGGTATGGCGTATCCCAAAGTGCCGAAAGCCCTGAATGCCTGAATTTCTTGGGTAGACAACGTAGATGAAGCAGAGTTGATAGAGTTAGAAGCACTATCAGAATGTGCGAGAACGTTGCCGTATGCGGGCACCAAGCCAGCCTTTCCACACGGTAGCGAAATCCTCTCGAGTAATGCTGACCTGTGACCGCCTGCTGTATGCCGATGGTACCTGCGTTAGATCTACGATATCGCGCAGCCGAGTGGCCCCGTTCGAACAACCCACGTCCCACGCAAGAAAAGACACCGTCCGAGCGTGATTATGTGAGCCTGCTGCGGCATGTCCGCGCGGCGGCATCTGCTATCAACAGTTTGCACCACGGCAAGTTCAGAATGCTTAAATGGGTGGCCTGAAATCGCGGTGTGTTTTCAAAATGACAGCAGCGCGGAACTTACAGTGCTCAGGACGTAGGCTGGACGCGGCCACTGATATTTTACTGGTCGCATGTGCGCATTAGAAGTGCAAACCACGGATAGCTAGAAAAGGTAATCATTGGTGTTCCCACACATGTACCGCGTACAACCCAGCACAGTAGTTTCCCCTTTAAGGAGATTAGCAAAGAAGACCCGAAAATCTGCAGTTTGTCGCGTTTTTTGTATGTATTTTCGAGTGGACTGAATTGTGGCTTAGAATTGTTTACCCGAAATAAGTTTTGTGCGCGGAAAAGTCTGGTGATCATGGGCTTCTTGCATCATAAATGCATGGTATTCAGCGCTTGAAAAGATTTTTCAGAAGAAATTATTGCAGCTGTAGTGGTGAGCCATTTCACTACAGTAAAATGTGGCAGAAATACATCTGCGATACAAAGTATGTGAAAGAGTGAGAACATTGGCAGTCTCGTATCCCGTGGCCCAGATTGGGGCTGGGTAGTTTCCATCATGCATTCAGCTCCTCACATTGGCACACACATGATGCTACGGCAAATTAGGAACTGGGTCTTCCAAAAGGTACACTAGCTAGGCGCTTCATGCCATAGCTGCTGCATTGGCATAACCTTCACGTCTCTGTATATGTGTCAGTATATGCTATGTTGGCCATATTTTACCGAGTCCCCTCATGCAAAGGACTTAATTGCCATATTTTACCGAGTCCCCTCATGCAAAGGACTTAATTCAGGACACCCAGCCGATAGGGTCAGAGAAGAAGCTGTACAGACGGTAACAGGAAGGGTATACACTTGGCCAACCATCATGTCTCCATCATATGAAAACCCATGGGTTCTATGCAGGCTCAATAGTCTACGTCAAAGAGAATCTTAAGATGTGCCTGGAACGTGAAAGCCTCAGCGGATTGTTTGTGTCCATGGGTATATGCAGCGAACACACTGCAAATGTAATTGATAGGCAAAGGTCAAGGCTGTAATGGTGGGAGTTTAACCAAAAGAAATGGTGAAAAACATCCCAATTTCAAACTGCATTGGTGTAATATGGGCACGAGTGACGTCATATGGACGTGCACTGTAAATGCAGTTATCTGTGTTAACTGTACGTTACCACTCAAGTGATATGATCAAACGGAATGGAGGCCCCACTGCAATTGCCCAGTTATGCTTTTTTTACGGTGGGTTCGGTTGGTGGCTGTCAATTGCACAAACAAGATTCTGTGATGTCATAGAGAAATAGCTGGAAAATGTGTATGGAACTTCCACTGCTCTACACATTTTCTGTACTATCTTTGTACTATCTTCTTTGTTTGAAGTTTACAATAAAATTGATGTCATTTGTTTTTTTGGGCAAAGAAGTCTTTTTAATGAACGAACCTTGTATTTTTTCTTCGTAGCCTCTGCAACAGCCTGCCTACTGTGCCCCTAGGCAGTGGTCACTAAATAAATGCCCACTTGCCAGCCAGATACTGGCCAGCTAGACTGGTGTCAACAAAAAATGAATCTTTCTTGGCTTCTCTGCAGAGCTTTGCACTCAAGCAAAAAGATCACTTGGTTGTTTGGCTTTCCTGCAGGACTGTAGTGTAGTGCTAGAAGGCATCACTTGCTTATTTGGCACTTTTTCTGTGTATTGTGCCAAGAAACCCCTGCGTTTTATTTGGAAAAGGAACTTCACACCACAGACCGTGCAGAGAAAGTAGAGCTACTGACTTTTTTCACAGCCACGGAAGTTTGGTAGAATCACTTGTCATTGACAAACACCATGTTTGCTTTCTGTCTGAAGGTGTGAATCTGGGAGAGTTGATTTATATTTTGGGGAAAAATACAGCGACAATAACAGTACTGAAGTACAAGGAAAGGTGCTGTGATGAACAGTGTCCATGTGTTCGCAGCTTTTTTGTCCAGTTTCTTTCCCGTGTTTTTTCTTGGACTTGCTACAGTGCCTGATCAAGCCTGTTTTTGTGTAACAAAAATGTCAACAGCGAAGCACTTATCAATGCTCACATGCTGCCCGTTGACACCAAAGCAGAAGTACGTTCATTGGAGTCATTTTATTGTTGAAGCCTTCCAGGATACTTGCAGCTTTCAGCTGTACTGCAATATTCACAAACAACAATAAAGACATTCACGTCCACATAAGTGTCCTTGGCTCCAGTTCCTGCACAAGGTATTAAGTACTCTCGGGAGAGGGTAATGTCAAGCTGTACAAGAGCCATTCCCTCGTAGATGTGTTCCATAAATTGTTTTTTAGGCTTGTTAGCTTAAAAAATAGTTTCAGTGCCCCCTTTTTTTTTTCAAGCTAATTACCACCACCAGAGAATGTGCTTTCTAGCAGTTGGGCTCTGCTGGGTATGCATCGTTGCAAACAAAATATGGGACACTGTATTATGGCCCTTACGACTAAGCATAGTCACTTAAGCAATTAGCCGAAACAGTTTTTTACACAGCACAGAGTCAAAAAGCAAAAGAACATGAAATATCTCCTTGCAATTAGAAACTTTTACTGTTCACCCCCTTCCCAAAACACAGAGCAGACCAGCTGTGAACACAAGTATTTACGTCAAGTTGAATTCCACAGGGTGCTCCGGATGGGTACATTGATGTCACAGTCAATCAGAATTCGTGAATCCACTGTAAGCGTTCGAGAGAAGCTCTCACCATTACTGGCCATCCAACTGAGTGGGCATGAAAGTATTGTTGTTGGTTATGTTGACTTCCAAGCCAAACACGAGTAAACAAAAAACTAGCGTACCAAAATACATTATCAGAACAGATGCAGGAGGACGTTTTGTTGGCTAACCGGGTTGAAGGAGGCAGAAGGCACTGGGGCAAAGGTTAGGGAAATAAAATCCATGCGGTAATTGTGAACGAAGTTATGAGACGCGGCCAAACGATCAGCTGGTAAGGAGGGAGGGCTATCCTATCTATCCCTTGCTACCTCTTTACTATAACTGAGCAGATAAAAACCTTTCATTAAACTTGCTAGCTGGCAGTCCCACGTACCCTATGTAGAAAATTTCAAGGTAGACAAAACATTGTTTCCTGTGCATTCAATAATAGCTGCCTAGAGATTGCTTAGAATTCGCAGCTCATTTGAAGTATTGCATATCATGAAAGCACAATAGTATTATTCGAAGGAACAAATTCGAAAAACATAGATGAACAACAAGTCCCTTGTTTACCTTGAGCACACCAAACTTGAAAGCAATATTTAACACAAGTGGCAAGCTTGGCACAAACGGCGATCTTATCGGCTTGACTTCTCCCGAACTTGCACATTTGGAGCTTGAGCCCCCTTGCACAAGAAGCCAGCCAGTGGGCGGTTGGTTCAGCGATAGCTGAGTACCTATGCTGCCCATGGACGGGCGGCTGCTGGGCTCTCCCATTCACCAGGCCACCCACGAAAGTGGAGCTGCGCTCCCTGCATGCAGCGTGCACGGATCGTTTCCGCGGGGTAGTAAGGTTTCTCGCAGTACCCCGCGAGAAAAATTGCAGAACAGGCTACATGCCAGGACGGATTGCGTTCGACGATGCCCTGCGTTACCTGACGATACTTGATTCGTGCACACTGACGCCGCTGACACTGCGTCGCTCGCGCTATCACGTCATCAGTCAGCTACCTCGTTAGCCACGGCGCAAAGCGCTGGAAAACTGATCCGCACGTTTTACGCCAGAATCAAAATACAAGGCTTGGAATGCAAGTAGCGATCGGAACAAGTAGACAACGAATGCAGGAGCATAAAGCCGATGGCACGCGAACTCCAAGACAATATGAAGCTAGCAACATATTTAACGGCAACAAAAGGAGCACGGAAAAAAGCAGGGCGAAGCAGCTTGCCAAAATAGGATGCGTTAGGCTTACCAAGACTAGCAGCAGCAAGTTCACGAAAAATACTCAATAAATCATTTCAAACAACCCTCCGAACAAGAAAAAAGCGCCGCGAGGCAGCCGCTGTGCAAGGCGATAACACAGAACAGGGAGGATAAGGACGTAACGTTGCGCAGGCTTGCGGTTGGAGCCAAGGCCGGAATCCCACATGGCGCACACACGCCGTCAAAAACGTTAGAGTGAAAACGTCTTCAAATGTGCAAAAAAAAAAATAGTGACGTCACAGGAAGTCACGTGACTAGTTTAGTTTGACGTCACTTCTGCGGGGCAGGAGCCACCGCGAGGGGGCTAGATCTCGTACCCCGCGCGGGGCACGAGACTTACCCTTTCTCTAAAATACCCGAGAAATCCCTCCTCCATACTTTTTGTTGACCGCGAACTGTGAAAGCACTTGACCGAAGTGCACTTGGCACACGTTTCTTAAAAAAAAAAAAAATCGTCGTTTGTGTATCGCAATAACAGAAACCGATTCACTAACTGGCGCACGAACAAATTCTCCAGTCCCAGTCCACCGTCTCGTACACGTCTAAAGAGATTGGTTCTTGTGCACCTTTCTAACGTCTATGACCATATATACACTGCAAATATCCGGTGCAATTTCTGAACATTCCTATGCAATCAATGCATCACTTGCATTACAAACCATAACTTTGAAACGAAAAATACATGGCACACAGCTGCACTGTCTAACATCGACAAGTTGATCCCCTTTCCGCTTTCCCCCCCTATCCCGTATGTCCTGCGCTTGCACATGAAATACGGGATAGGGGCGAAAGCGGAAAGTCAGGGTGGCGGAGCGGTCCGAAGCGCTGCGTTCAAGTCGCAGTCCGGTCTTCCGGGCGTGGGTTCGAATCCCACTCCTGACAAGTGAAACCCAGCCGGCTATGGCTGGGTTTCACCCAGCCAGAAGCCGTTTTGCATCATGGTGTCGAGGTACTGCCACCATCTTGTGTACAAAGACTCCCGGTTTAAATTCAAGCGCTTCTTGAATTTGTTTTTATTTTATTTACTGGTAGTTGTTATAAATCAACGCTAAATTTATTAACATTGGTACGCATTGTTTCTCGAAACTTTAGTGGAATAGTAAGTTTTAGGTTGCATTCGGACACAAGCACATAAAGCGCGTCTTTACACTTCAGGAACTCGCTTTTTAGTGCGCAGCACTTTGGCGGCCGCTACTGTGGTTTGACATTGGCGTCGGAGTCGTAACCGAGCGAACGAAGACAGAAAGAAAATGGTGGAGAAATTGTGGCTAAAGTGTGCGGAGTAGGGCAGTGTGTTGGGCCCGCACGAGACGCTCCTTGGCGGTGACGCATGGCGAAAGTGTGAGGGGGAGGCAGTGAAACATGCTTGACGGTGGCGACGCGCTGCGAGATGAAGCCATAGCAGCGCGTGCCGTCGTGCGCTCGACGGCGACGTGCGTTCACTTCCTGAGACGCAGTTTCCGGTCTCTTCCTGAGACGCAGTTCGCGCCGCCGACGCAAAGGCTTAACATTGTTGCCGTCGAGAGAACCCACAACTGAGTGCTGCCACAGCGCACTTCAGCGCTCAGGAGTGAGGGCTGAACAACGAATGAGGCAACCGGTGGATGTGCTTCGCGTCCTGGTTGCGTGGCTCATCCAAACCACGTGACATTTGCGCGGGAGGTTCAAAGACGATTGACGACTGGCTCGGCGGCGGCGGCGACGCGCTGCGAGATAACGGCAGAATAGCGCGCGTCCCCGTGCATTCGCTGATCATGCAATCACTTGTTGAGGCGCAGCAGCTATGCGCCGTGACCGAGAAGACCGCAGTTCGTGCTGCGCGCAAATTTCGCATTAGGGAGTACAGAAATCGTCGGCCATTTTTTAGGCAATAACTGAACTTATTGTACTTATACACGCTATTTTTAGAGTCCTTTATGGAGTAGCTAGAAACTTTTCGGTCGCTGTCAGCACACCGCCCAAAAAAAAAAAAAAAAAAGGAAGAAACAAAACTCGTTTGAATTTCATAAACTCTTCAAGTCCCGCGTATAGCCTTTCAGGCAGGAGTACGCAGCGTCGTGCGTATAGCATCAGCGTATGTATATTTGTTTAGTTTCTTCTCGGAAGCCATTATTTCGGTGGACCATTATTTATTCTCCACATGCACCGAGAGAGAAAAAAACAAGAGCTTTCCGAGATTTCGAAAGAATTAAGCAATGCCGGCTTTAACCTTCTTCGTGCGGCGCTGACGGATGCGATTTCGGTGTGCCGGCCCGGGCTCGTTACAGCGCGCCCGCGGGCAGTGAACAGCAGAGCTTTTGTACGAAGGGCGCTGCTTAAGCGCCGCGGGTCTCGCTCGAGGCACGCGGGCAGCCAGGTCTCTGTCTTACACGGAAGGTTCGTACAACGACGCCAGAACCAGGCTCGAGAAGCGCTATTTTTCTTCAACTCACAACCCAGGAGCACCCCGAAGTCAAATACACTCCAGGCGGCATACGTGTGCCGCAGTGCGCAGGGGCACTTAGTCGACCCTTCCCTGCCCGCGTCTCTTGCGCCGGTGCACAGGGGTGGGGGGCAAAGTTGGTGCCGTAATATAGCGCTGAACAGAGCCAATCGATTCGGGGCGTAGTTTTCGCGTCCACCGTTTCCCGCCAAAGTAAAACACGGGACCCCGAGGCAGGAGCGCAAGAAGGATGACCGGCGAACAGTAAGCAGTCCTTTTCTGCTCCGCCTGCGCGGGTTCTTTTCTTCCTCCGGCTACTCTTATTCCTTTAAAATTTCAAAACAGCGCAGAATGACGCGCTGGTTGTGCAACGCTCGGCTGCATGCTGCGCGGTGTCTGGGTGCCAGCCAGTTGGGAATGGCTGAGGAGAGCAAGGAGCCCGAAACGCGCCGCGGCCGCAGTCAGGGCTTTCCGCATCGCCCTGCCTTGTTACACTGGAATTATGCAGCAGGCCTCCCGCCCTCTCTCACACAAGCGGCGCGCGCTTTGCTCTTAGCGGCACCGAGGAGAATGCCGCGTGGACGGGACAAGAGCGAACGGGCTGGTTACGCCAGCCACTGCCAACTCAAGGGTAGTCTCCGACATACAGTCAGACCAAACTGCAGTGTTTGCGAATAGCGTCGCCTTCCTTGAAGGCTGGCCGAGTGCTCCCTGTAACGTAGTAGGCGAAAAGCAAAAAAGCCCGTGTGTACGAGATTTCGGCGCACGTTAAAGATCCCCAGGTGGTCAAAATTAATCCGGAGCCCTCCACTACGGCGCACCTCATCGCCTGCGTTGCGTCGGCGCGTTAAACCCCACAATCATCATCATTATCATCCCTGTAACGTAGTCTCGACATGAACTAATTCGTCATGACAGCTAAGTTTGAATATAACTGTGAGAGTTTTATACCATAATTTATTGGGAATAAGCCGAAACATAGCTTTTAGTCTTTTGTATTGGCTAACCAGCTTTTCAGGGCAAAAATATCTTGTTAAACCACGTGAGGGGAGGGGGTGGCTGGCCAAGCCACAATTCTAAATGAGTCACTTCGCCATTCGCTCCCCATGCTAGCTCATATTACTTTCCCTACAATCAGACTTACTTCTCAGTAACATACGTTCCTCCTCTCCCCTTACAAACGGCATCTTCTTTGTAATTTGGTCTGTCAAATTTGCAAGCTTTGCTCATTTTTCCCACGCGTGTACGGCATTTGTTTTCTACCTACGCTGTCTCCTCTAGTTCAAAGTGAAGCGTGGGCCCGCATGACAACGGCTACGTACAGGACATATTTGAACAACAACAACAAACAAAAAAAAACGGGATTACTTCAGAGTCAACATTTAGCTGAACCCATCGACCTAACGGCACTGGGGTATAAAATGGGGTTGAAGAAAACTGAAAAGTTAGGCAGCTGCTGGAAGCCCGAAGCTCGAAGTGCTTCCACCAAATTTGTGATTAAAAATGCTTCTCTAAAGCAAATGCGAGTTCAAACTACCACAAATGGTGAGGAGTCGGGCATACCACCGGTTTCGCTCAGTGACCCAGGCCCGTTGTTCTGTCTGGCGCACGCAAAATGTTTACGCGCGTGCGTAAAGAGGGACACCAGGAGGTCTAAATTAGACACCCTGCTGTGCGCCTCATGACCTAAGCGCGCTTGGTAGCGCGGACCGCCAATCTTAACTTTCGTTTTTACGAGTGCAGGTATTTTCTCAGTGCGTTTTCCTGGACATGCACGAAAGCAAATTTACAATGTACTGCTCGAACTTGCTCAACTAAAACGATTACCAAAGCACAGCTCTTTAGGATATCACGTCGATTATATTTATGTAGATTGTAAAAAAAAAATGTAACGCAAGCATGAGCTTACAGCGCGTCAGTCCTTTTCTTACATATTGGTCTCGTCTGGTCAAATTTCACAAGCCAAAACGAGTGGTTGCGTACACCCTATAGAACAGTCATTTTCAGCGCTGTATGTGTTAATTACAAATGCGTTTTGTTAGTCCTCGAGTGGCATTATCAGTAGCGTCCATTTTAAAAGAGTCTCTTTTGAAATGGCCACAACTTTTATTTGGGCAGAACCCATACACGAATTTCGTTTTGGGCAACTGGGAGTATTACGGTTACCGGCCTTTTACGGTACGCGTCCACTCTATGCGCAGTTCTCGACATTCAGAAAGGATGCTTTTGAACCGACGCAACTCAGCAGTCCATCCCTGGAGCCAGACTGGGATAGGCAGCGTTTTTGTTAAAGAAGTGGCTCTCTGGTGTTAATTGGGTCCGACAACGGACTTTGTTGTATTCATTTCTTCTTTATCACCAACACCGTTCAGAGCATCGTAGAGGTCTCGGTAGTGTACTTCTGCCTTAATTGATTTGATGACAGAATTAAACAGTAGATGCATGGCTACCCCGTTTGTTCGCTCCGTATAGACGATCTGACAGTGCCGCAATGACTAGCACTAAAGCTACAGCTGTCGCTCCTATACCTGACGTCACTCACCAAGCTTGTGCATATACCAGCCGTTGATAGCAATTAGGGGGTAGTTCGACCACGGCAACCGAGCCGTTCACACACAGTACAGGAGGATATAGCAGTCTACTGGAGGAGAAGCCTGATTTTCGCAATGGACATGAACAGACTATACATAATGGTGAAGAGGACGATCACACATATGCTTCCGGGTCCCTCGAGGAAAGGAAATACTGGCTACGTGTCTCTTTTAGACAAATACAATGTCAATCGCCACATCCGGGGTGGTGGACTACACGACATGGTGGGAAAACTCGAGACCTCCATCGCTCGATACAAGGTCACGAGCGCGCTCTTTGCTCGCATTACTTCTCCGGATTGTGGCGTACCCCCCATGCTTCTTAACACTATTTCAGTTTATGCGTTGAACATTCTTTCTCAACAACAAAAAACCTCAAGCAGTTTGGGTGCCTCCGACACGTAACGCATTTCGTGCTTACACAAGAAGTCCTCAAGCTTATAGACAAAGCTAAGCAATCAGAAGCAACGCGATGTGACATTCAGTAAAACACATGGATGTAAAACAAAACACCTACACTTTCGCTCTCCAACAAGCTGTGAAGGCGTATGACTTTCTGCTGGCGTTAATATGGGAGAGAGAGAGAGAGAGAGAGGGGGGGGGGTGATGGGGTGTTGAGCGGATGCCTGCTTTTGATGGATACAAAAAAAAACATACCTGACCGTACATGGCCTGAGGTGCCCACCAAAGTATAAACAAAACCACCCTCGCTTCTCTCTCTCTCTCTCTCTCTCTCTCTCTCTCTCTCTCTCTCTCTCTCTCTCTCTTTCTCCTCGCCCTCCCCACACGTTTGTGTGTGTGTGTGCCCGTGTGCGCGCAGGGCCCTCGCGCATGTGACAGACACACCGACAGACAGACGCCTGCCTTTGCGGTCCGTGTTAACTGTGTCACCATTGCGCCTGCAGGCGATCGCGTACTGCGCAAGTACCTGAGCGCAACATGAAATTCATCCGTTCTTATTGCAGCGACCCGATGTAACCAAATCAACTTTGCTCTCAAGCGCAGGGGATTCTGCGTAGTGTGATTACGTATGCGTCGTAAACGATATTTGCGCCGTCGTCCTCCTGTTTCTGCGCAGCGTCGCCACCCCCGAGAGATCTCCACTGCCCTGAACAGTTTTTTGGGAAGCTGAAGAGTAGCCGCTGCATAGGTGGTAACAAGACTCGGCGGTTAATGCCGGCGGCGCGTCCAGCCCTATGTGGCATTGTCTGTGGGGGTTAGGGTTGAATATAAGCCTAGGCCCTCCGACATTTGAGTCGCGTAGGGCAGCATTTTGTCGCACTTTTGTGCAGCGCAATCCGAAGGGGCCGACGGCTTTTAGAGCTGGGATGGTCGCTTTACTTGTTCTATGTTTTCTGTACGCGTCGAACTGAACGGCGAGCATGGACCGATTTAAATTTGAGAGCTTTGTTGTCGTTCGAGAAACGCACACAGAGCAGGCAACGAAAACCAGGAGAACGCCGAGATTTTGGAGGCTTTATGAGACAGCTGGTGTGCATCAATGCGCTCATCCTCGCTTTTTCCCGTTTGTGTTTCTTGTTTCTCTTCTTGCCCCACCACCAGAATTTTATCCCGGGGATTTCTAGACCGGGGTCAAATATCTTTTTATGAGCTTATTCCCCGGCCGAAATGGGGCGTGCGCGAAAAACAGGCAAACGCGGGCATGCGCCAAATCCTTTTCCCCGAGGCGGAGAAAGACCTTGTTGAGCTACTCTTGGGGTTTACATTTGAGCAGGGAGCAAAACTTTTGGCAACGTTGCCGGGATAGGATTTGGGGGAATCGCGCGATAGCAATTCACTGTTCTTCGCGCCGTTTTCGGCTGGGTTGTCCTCACTGGCGCCGTCAGTGCATAGAGTCTTGTATATGAGGCGCGTAAAATGGGAACAGGTTTCACGGACCTAAAGTTCACTCACTTTCACGTTGGGCTTAGCACGCCCTCTGAGCAGCATGGTGGCGTTGTTAAATCAAACCCGTCATCGCCCGTCGCGCGCGCTTTGTTTGCGTTTGAAAATCCGGCTCGAGTGAATTCGCAAAAAATGCAAAATAGATTTGAGAAAGCCTATTTCAAGCCGAGAGCTCGAATAAATGTTCGGCTTTTGTTTTCTAGTCGAGAAACAGAGCCAAACGAAGCTTCCGCATATGCACGCTCACATTTTTGCTGTTGCAAAACCTCCGCTACATTGTCTCTATCCTACCGGGAAGCGTTATATATATATATATATATATATATATATATATATATATATATATATATATATATATATATATATATATATATATATATATATGGGGACTGCTTGTGAAATATTTTGGCATTTGTGTCGGCGAGTGCGCGCGCATCGCTCTCCAAGACGAGGAGAGGGACGTCGTGCTGAGCGGCGTTTTCGCCTCTCAGGAAAGCTGGAAGATTACAGTATGATACAGCAATCGTTAATGCCAATGATTCAGGTGGAGGTCCTAGTATGCGACCATATGTCTGATGATGTCACCGAGCAAAGTGCGAGACACGATACCTGCACTTCGGTCAGCTGTGGCAGCGAGTATACCTTTCCAGGGACTAACCCTGTATACCCGCCGCGATGGGTCGGTGGCTAAGGCGTTGTGCTGCTCCGGAGCCTTTCTCTACGGCGCACCTCATCGCCAGCGTTGCGTCGGCGCATTGAATCCTACAATCAATCAATCAATCAATCAACTAACCCTGTATAGAGGATTGCCTGAAACAGCTCTCGCGGACGAGTGCCACGCATGGATTACAAGGCGCTCAAAAGCAATGGCCAGTGAAGAGTTTATCGCACCTTGCGATGCCACTAGGTCATCATTCCAGAAGTACTGAGCACCGGCCCACGCCGAGCTTGACGTCGGGTTCTCGCTGACTGAGCTCCAAGTACTGAGAAGGAATCGCAGCAGTGCTGCCGCTGGTACAGGCGTTATCATACGGTCTCCTTTGCAATCTCTGTACCCGTATGACCACTCATCTTCTAAGGCTGTTTAATGAATTATGGTGTGTTGAGAAGATCCACTAGTACTGGAGTTGTCGAAGATGGTGCCTCTGCTCAAGCCGGGAAATTCATCACGCACGATTTACTCATTTCAGCCTGTCAGCTTGACTAGTTGTATAGCCAAGCTGTACGAACGGCTCATCTTTTATAGGTTTAGTTGGTTTTTGGAAACAACTGGTGCTTTCCTACCATGCTTTTCAGGCTTCAGGCCACGTCGGCGCACTATGGACAGTGCCTGGTGACGTGCGCTGAAGGGGAGCGTTCGCAAGGGAATATAACAATGGCTGTTTTTTTTTTTTTGGACATTAATCGAACAATCGACACAGCAAGTCATTCTCACATTCCTGCTGGCTTTGCCGAAATGTGAATTCGGAGAAAAATTCTTCGATGGATTGCGAACTTCTTAAAAACAGAAGAATTTGCATGTGCACCAGCCAAAGAGATAGCCAACACCATGCAATGGAATAAGGGGTTCTTCAAGGAAGTGGGCTAAGTCTCCTGCTGTTTAATGTTGTAATGGCAAAGTTGCCGGCCTTACTTTCCTCGCAGATGCATTTGACACTCTATGCCGATGACATCTGCATTTGGTGCAGCGGCTTTTGTTACTTGTCAGTTCAAGCTGAGCCCCAATCCGGCGTTAACAGGACAAACGTTTCCGCGTGCTCAAGGGATGGACCTGACCACAGCCAAATCACCTGTTCTTGCTTTCATGCAAATGAAGCTACCTAGATTAAAGGTCACCATGGGTGGTCAACTGATCCCTCGAGAAAAATGCCACAAGTTTCCTGGAATATACATAGACACATTGCTCTCATGGTGTCGACGTATTGACTGTTTGTAGGAAAAGGCATCGCGTATAACCCACGTTTTGCGCTACCTTCCCGGCACCTGCTGAGGCTGTTCACTCAGTTCTATGATTCAATTGCATGCTCCACTTGTCCGTCAGGCCCTAGTATATTCAATCCCAGAATTTAAGGCCTTCGCGTCTATGCTAGACCGTCGCGTCTATGCCACGTGACGGTCTGTTTAGCCCACCGGTCAAAACCCTACACACATGTACACTATATTGCCTCAAAATGGGAGAATGTATAATATGATTTCGACTGATTCGTGTGAATGACCTGACAGAAAAAGAAAAAGAGCCTTTTAACTCCAAAGCTGATCGCATTCATTTTATTTCCTTCTGTAAACCACACCAACCGATTAACCTTCCAATGAATAAATTAATGCCTACCGATTAATCAACCTACAATTTTTAATCGACGCCCACCCCTATTTATCATACAACAGCCGTAGAAACGGGCAGTACAACTGCTAGAAGTGATACTAGTGATTCAAGAGTAACCCTCATAGCAAAAGAACAAGAGAAAAATATAAGAAAGCAAGTTTTTTAGATGCGACGGCACCTCATTCACTCGCCTTGTCCTTCCATACGGCGTCGTTGTCCGTCCACACCCCTCCCCCATTCTCATCGCCGCGCGAGCTGCGCTCTCCGCCGCTCACCCCCTCTCCTCTCCGATAGCGAACACTCTCTCGCGAGGGGCATTGGATTGGATTCGATTGGATTGGCTTGGCTTGGCTTGGCTTGGATTGGATTGGATTGGATTGGATTTGGATTTGGATTGGATTGGATTAAAGTGGATTGTGTTGGATTGTGTTGCGTCATAGCCGCGCCACGTTGCTTCATAGCCGCGGCAATGGGTTCACAGCACGTTTCACGCGATGGGAGAATCAACCTAACGGAAACAACAACGGAACCCCCTATGCGTCGCATCTACACAGGGGTTCCCGCGAGGGGAGGTGGGAGTAATTTTTCAAAAACAGTAAATTGATGCAACTGCTGTTACCCAGTTTCCATGACTTCAACCGTTTATGGTTCGCACTTGTCTTTCGCAGATGGCGAAAGCCTAATTTCTTCAACTGATCTGAAATGAGCCGCAAGCCGGTCCACCAGTTATAATATGAACACAAGTCCTCTTAAACCCACGTGCCTTCTGTCAGGATGGCCGAGCGGTCTAATGCGCTGCGTTCAGGTCGCAGTCCGGTCTTCCGGGCGTGGGTTCGATTCCCACTTCTGACATTTTTTTACGTTGTAGTGTAATGATTTTTTTTTTCACTATGAACGTAACGATGTCTGATATAAACTGTCAGAGCGAAAATTTCGGTTTAAGACCGGCATCACTGTGCAAAAAACAAAAACAACAACCCGCTGGAACGTAAAAACATCCGTGTAAGAAATGGGATTCGAATCCACACCCGCAAGACCGTACTGCGACCTGAACGCAGCGCCTTGGACAGCTCGGCCATCCTGACAGAACGTATGAGGGTTGAAATACACTTTACTTTAAATTATTCCAAGTGCTCTTAAAGAGAGGCTTGCAGTTACTTTCAGCGCAGTGGTAGAAATTAAGCTCTCAGCATCTGGGAAAGATAAGTGCAGTGTGCAAGCAGCTGCTCCAATTTACTGTGCGACAAAAAAGTTGCTTTCTTATTAGATTTTTCCTTTATTCATTTGCTACGAGGGTGACACTTCAATCACTACTGTCATTCCCAGCAGTTTTACTGCCCGCTTCTACGGCTGTAGTATGGTAACGGTTCACGCGCGTTCTTATAATTCACTTTTATGGATTCTATTGGCGCTCAAGAAGTAAACAGAGGCTGAGGAATGACAAGAGGGCGAAGTGCAGACCATACATGTTTTTATGCACTTTGGACGAAAGTAATTTGTTTACGGTCAATTCGTACATCCCATGCTACGGTGGCGATAAAAAGCAATGGAAGAAAGTTGGTCGCGCTCATCAAACTCCCTACAAACTGTGGAGAAGGAGCAATCACGAAGTTCTAAGCCAGGGGTCGGCAACCTTCTGCCCGCGGGCCGCATGCTGGCCGGGGGGCAGTATTACGGGGCCCCCCAGCACGTCGTCAGATGCCCCACCCCTCCCCCTGTCACTTCCTATCTGAAGGCCAACACGCACGCCAATTTTGACTTCAAATGGGGTTAGACGGGAGCCAAGAACAGTTGGCATTGTTCCCCATCTTCCCAATTAGCCAGGTTATTCGCAATTATTGTCAAATATTAAACTCAATTCGCTGAATTTTTCTCTTTGCCTGAAAAGCCCCCCTCACGCCTCACGCCCCCCACCCACCCGATTTGCCGTCCGGCCCTCCGCCGTGTCGGCTTCATGTAACTTGGCCCTACACCCCAAAAGGCTGCCGACCCTGTCCTAAGCTGTTGTATATCATTGTTGCGAAGGTTGAGTGACGGAGTGTTCGCGCATGATATGATTCCTCTTCTATCATCGCAAAAAGCGTCGACGGTTTCTCATTATCTCTGCTTTTCATATTTGCCGATATCGCCTCCGAATCTTTTAATTTTGGAGGACAAGGGCAATGCTTTGCTAGATTGCTGTACTGCGGTGACTGGGCGCCCTCTGCCTGCTTTGCAGTCAGTCGCGGGAGATATCACGTGGGGTCGGCTGTCAGCCACTGATGCCGCTATAATGCGGAGATGCGAAGAAGCTGGCATTCAGACTGACGAGGGAATAGAAGGGCAAGAGGCAATACAAAACTATAGGAAAGACACGCGCGTTCGGAGATGCGCTTTTGCAAGCATTGGCGATCGACCCATGAAAATTTCGTCGTTAGGAAATGGCGGGCCTCATGTTCATCGATCCCAATAACATTTAGGTGCTGTTTTCTATTCAATGTCTGGACTATACAATGGCGATTGGGTTCGTGCCCGGCACCACATAACATAAGGCTGGTGTGGCGGCAAGTTTTGTTTACTATTGTGTTTACTTAGGTCACCACGATTAACAAATTCATTATTTAAATTGCAGGCCGCGCTCTGCAATGGGCTCGTTTCATCGATGAACAGTGACGTTCTGCCCAGGCTTTAGCGCTTACGACGAAAGCTGCGGTCCTCACGTGTGGGTATACCGTATACTGTTTTCCAGCTGCACGCTTTCTCTAAAATTTCTATCGGCGCTTCTGACATGGCTTCTATGTTACTTTGATTCTCGCGGTCAGGAATGTGGTTGCGGGGCACGTCCTGCTACGCTTTTCCTTTCTTACTGCTAGATGTCTCCGTTAAAAGGTCAAAACACTTTCCGGCAGGGAGATCGTGCGAGACGTGCACGTTCGACTTGTTCATGCGACTCAAACTGCGATCAAACGCCAACTCACATCGGTACGATTCCTTCCCACCCACGTGCTTTCTTGGAGCGCTAGTCACGCGTGGCGTGTCCAACCTCGTAAATGGCCTGGCGGAGGCAGCAATACTGCCAGCGGGCCTTCGCCGCGGCGTCTATATATACGAGTCGCAAGGAGCCGTGGCCGTGCGGTGTTCGCCGCCGGGTGACATTCAACGGCAAAAACGGTCAAAAGCGCCTCCGCCCCCCGCGCTGTGTCAATGTTTGACCTCGCAGACATAAAAGGGCGAATCGTTTTTTAATCAGAGATGGGCGCAGCGTGCGCCAGTGCCCTCTGCGCTCCGCGCCGCCGCCGTCTGCGCTGTGTCCCCGCCGGAGGCGTGTTCGACTGCTTCGGGGATCCAGCGGAGCGCCAGCCCTCCCCCGCCCTCCCCGCAAATCCAATTAGCGAAGACACGGTTCCGACTGCGCTAAACAACGGCTGGGCCTCCTTACGGAGCTCACTGATTAGATTGCGGTTCACGCTAAACCAGGTGCTTCCGAGAGGCACGCGCGCCACACTCTCCTGCTCCCTTACGGGCGCACGCTTTTTCTTGAAACATGTCAGCGCGGCGCCAGTGTTTAACAGTTGGAAAAGTTCACTGGGACCGAACGCGCGAGCACCTCCTCTCCCCGCTGCTCGCGCTTGGCAGAGCAGCGTGGTGTCGGATTGGTGGTCGCGCCAGCGTCGCCAGTTTATTCGAGTCATCGTGTTTATTTTCGCGCTTACGTACGTTGGCGGTAAATGAAAGCTCGGTGGTACGTGTCGCCTTTCGCCCCAATGAGCGCTGTTCGTGCGCTCGAAGTGAACAGTCAGAAACAGAGGCGCAGCGATGGGAGGTTATCTTGTTTCGTTGCAGCGCCACCTCCGAGCCCACAAAGACTTGTCCCGAGGGACGCTGCCTTTGGGTAATTGCAACTGCAACAAACCGTCATTAGCACCGGCGTCGTATTCGCGGAACAGGAACATTGTAGAGATCTTGCAACGCTTGCGATGAAAACTTCTGCGAGTCAACCATGGGTTTCTTTTTTTTTTTGAATAAACGTTTGTTCTAAATAAATAGCTTTCTCCATTTAGGAACACACAGAACGCGCTTCTGTCTTTTCAAGTTCATATTATACGTGACAACCACCGCAGTGGCGCCGCCGTGGCTAAGGTGTTGTGCTGCTGACGCGGGTTCAATCCCTGTAGCGGTGGCTGCTTTTCAGATTGACGCCCACAGCGAAAACACCTGGGTGTCGACATTTCAACCAAAAAAATGAATAAGAAATGTAAGAAGAATTCACCGGCCCTGTAACGCCCTGCCTACGCATAAAAATGCATACTAGGGGAAGTTAACACGTAATACTGTGACTAAATGTACAATATCTGGTGAGGAAAAACAAAATTAGTGTGAAGAGAAGCGGCCCAGTAATGGTTGAAATTATCTGTCTCTTCCGTTGCATAGCGACTGGCAGCCACCAGTCATGCACGAAGCTTTGTGGTCAAGTTGCTCCAACGCCAATCTAATGTAGAGCCATCAAAACGATAACCATTGAGCTCCTAACGCATATATTATCTCGAAGCTGAACACGAACCATTACATGGTTTCTGCACGTGCTGGAGGCAGCCGACAGCTGCATAAATACAATCGGTCGTCGCTCGCTCGGCGAGCGACATAAGGCGCCGCCGGGTCTCTTGTTGTACATAAACAAGGCGCACAAACCGAAATCAAGAAAATTGGCACGCTGTGACTGACTAGCGAAGGATCCGCATGCGCCCTCAGCCATCGTGACCGCAGGTGCTGGCCAAGAAGGTGTCGCGCCGATAGTTTTGGTGCACCGCTCGCTTGGTCCGTTTTATTTTGCGGCCACCTGCACATCTTCAGAGTACCAGCATCCCACCACTTTCATCGCGTATGCATGCGCCTGTGCAATAACGCTTCCACTGCTGGATAGCTCGCTGTCGGCACGTTTTAACAGTGAACAGCAGCAGGCAAACGCCTCACAGAAATGCGCCCACGCAGGCATTGCTCCCTCCACAGAGGACGCACATGGTCAGTGCGAGACCGCCAAATTGCATACGATCCCAACAGCCAGACAATTCCCACGCATCTGTCACATGAGTATTCCTCACTCGTAAAAAACTTGATAGCCTTCCAAGCTGGGTATAGGCAGATTTGAAGTGCTAATCTGACCTTCTGCCAGTATGCGTGGCGTTCGTGCTGTAGGGACACGCGGTGATTGGACTCTGGGTGAGGTGTCCAGAAGCATCCGTTGAACTTAACTTGCGTGCGAGCGTACGTGTGGTTCGAGCAGTTCATGAAAGTGACCGACATCACCTTGCAAGCACAGCGCAAGAGGGGCAGAAAGATAGTGAGGCAAAGCTGACTTTAAACAAACAAATCCTTGTCCGAGGTAAGTCTGTCCTTACGCGGTGCCGCAAGCAGGCGTCAGCTCTTCTCGGGCGCGTCGTCACGACAGGCTGATGTGGTGCCATAACTGCTAAGAGTGGTCATGTAGCACTCTCTTTCAGAAGCCGTTAGCGATCGCCCCGACTTTTTTCGTCTATCTCCAGTGAGTGTGAGTACCAAGTGCGTTAACGGAATACGTCAGCTTGCCAAGAGAACATCGAATGGTGAGAAGATTGATCAATCTTCGTCAAGATTCGATCAGCCTTCGGCGAGATTTTTTCAAAATCCTATAAAGATCGTCATCTTGCCAAGAGCATTGAATTCATCTCAATCTACTGGAGTTCTTCCTCGAAAGACAGAACACAGCGCTGAGTGGTGACTTCTCGTGATTGTATTACGGCATGGCGTCGTTCGGGCGGAGCGATTGCCGGCAGTGCAAGGGTGAGTCCATGTAAGCAACTCACTCACTCACTCACTCACTCACTCACTCACTCACTCACTCACTCACTCACTCACTCACTCACTCACTCACTCACTCACTCACTCACTCACTCACTCACTCACTCACTCACTCACTCACTCACTCACTCACTCATTGGCGAGCGGTGTGAGCGCGTGCCTGAATGTGTGTGCATGAATGCCTCTCAAAGTATATAATAGTTTAGTGACTTTTCCATGTATGGGTACTGTGCAAAGTGTGTATTTCAATAGCCGCATAGCAGACCCTCCAGCAAAACTGGAGAAGGCTTACAGAAGTGTAAGTACAAAATTATAAAGCCAGGGGCAAATTAGTGGTTAATTTTCGATACATGGGTGCCGGAGGGCGTAAATACACGTTTTAAATACCGCCAATTGAGGTCACCTGCAGCACTGACAGGATGCCGAGGTAACAAGGCATCACAAAACGGACTATTTAGTGAGCGGGTGTGACAAACTTTGCTAATTAAGGGTCACTTTGTCAAGTGCCAATTCGTCAAGTTCGATTGTGTCAGTATGGGTTTTCTCTCTCCTTGACACTCGATAGCGCGTAAATCTCTGGCGTTCGACGGCGCTCCAGCTCTAGAGCTGCAGGGGTTATGGCTGGAGACCTGTCTGACAGCATTCGTATTTTGTAAGCAGCAGGCTGGCGCGGTGTTGGATTGGATGTCTGGCATAATGGTGTCGCGGCTGCGTCTTAGCTTCTAGGTTCAAAGGGCCGAGGTTTAAGTCCGGCGCTGGCGTGGTCTTTAGTTTGTTTCGAATTTTTTTCTCATTTAGGCTACTATTCTATTTTAAGTGTTTTAAATTATCTGTTTTTTTGGTTATATAACATTACCTTAGGTTAGTTTACGTTAGATGAGTAGGATCTGGAAACGTCTGGGAGTGCGAAGTATACAGTGCCAAGCGGGGCGTTTTACGAAAGATAACGCGTCCTGATGTCCCTTTAATAGAGCGCTTATGGTGACGTCGGGCAGCACTGTAGACACAGTGTATTTTTTCGTTGTTTTTTTCGTGTTATTTGTTGATAAAAAGTCTGAAACCATGGTATTTTTCTGCGGATGAGCTTCATATCAATCGATTAAACGTGTGTATATATAGCAACGTTCAGTCGTACTTTCATAACCGCTAGGAATTGGGACCGAGTGGTCGTGGCTTTCTTCCGGGAGCACTTGGGCGCGGGCTTAATCTCCGGGATTGACAAATGCATTTTTCAAATCGTGTATTATAGAACCCACGCAAGCACGCACGCACGCATGCCGACATGAAAGGTAATTAAGATTAGCTGAGTACTACTAAAGGCATTCCATGCCTAAAATTTGAATCGCTTGGTCGAGCGTATATAGGCGGTCACAACAGCGAGGAAAATCCGCAGCACTGCTTACTTGGATTGGCACTGGATTATGTTGAGCAGAAAAAGACGGTTTATAGGCGCGAATTTATAGTGATGGATGGACGAGATATTGGGCTTGGGGAGCTTACACTGAAGTTTCCACTGGTCAGGAAAAATTGCGACATAATTAGCATACACAAACAGGGGCGTCAAAAAACTAAATATAGTTGTTGTATACTCATACGCCTGGTATTTGCTGATGAGTGAAGATCTTTTTTACAAAGCGGATTTAAAACTTAGTAAATGGTTCACTAGACTTGCTTCAACGTATACGGAATGAAGTGGATTTAAACAGGGTCACTTCGTGATTCGCTGCATTCCTGTCATAAACGAAAAATCTACAACATGCACTAAGCCTTTTCACTGAACCATGATTGATTGTAAAAGAAACTTTTTATTCAGGGGAAACTGCAGCAGTTATGTAATCACCGCAATACATGTCGAGGATACATGCCGAGGTGATTGTTATATGACCCTTGGAGGATTAATATATACAAACACTAGTCTGGGCATCATGTAGTAATTTAACAGGAGTTGCTAGAAGATTCCTATTATAAGCCAATTAGGGAAGAAATCACATCATAAAGCATGTGTAGCATTCGTGTTTAGGAAAAACGACTGCAGCCTGAATTGGGTCTACCTGGCTACATTGCATGCGGGTGAAACAGCGAAGGGGCGAGGCCGAAACAAATAGCAATACATGCACTCGGCATAAAAAAACTGAACTTCAAAATGTCAGAACTAACGGAGAAGATTTAAGCAACCTGAGACTGGCTGACGATGTATGAACCAACAGATGATATGCCAAAAAATTAATCATGATCTGAATAGGGAAGTTGTAACGTTATACAGCTCCCGCTATCAAGCAGCCCTTCAGCAAATGTTGTTGTTGGTGGTGGAGAAGGGCAGAAATTTTGGATAATTTGCCGGCGAAAATAATTAAATGCTGAACATGAAATGATGAAACGAGCAGTGAAGACCGTTTGCATGGGATGCACTTAAGAACCCCCAAGCAACGCGAAATAGCAGTAACAGACTCAACAGCCGGCAGGTGTATAACGGGGAGAGAAAAACTAAACATGAAAAAGCCTACAGTCCTAACCACGAAATTCGGTTGGGCAGGATTGTTCGTGCGAAACCTTGAGATAGCAGGTGTATGTCCTAAGCAACAACCATGGGGGTGGCACTTTGATGTTCCAGAAAGCAGAGACACCTGTTACTCAGTTTTCAGGTGTGGGTCGTTGCTCTATACAACTTCCGAAGCATGATAAATTCCCCTTTTTTGTCAACCACAGAAAGTACTCACACAACAATGATGTAGGTAACGGCACAAAATCAAACAATTCTTCAGCAGTAGACACACAGACTGTTGTTGATACACTTCAAGCAGTCAGGTCTGCAAATGTCGAAATGAAAGGCGGCCTAGCTCCATTTAACGAAAGTTGCGAAAGCTGCCCGCAAGAAAAAAGAAATTGTTTCCGAACCCGCTTCGTCTTTACCGGCATCTCACCTGTGGAAAACTCTGTGGCCCGAAAGGTGCCTCGGGGCCCAGTTTTTTGCCACTCCCAAGAGGCTGCAAAGGCCTGGGTGGCGCAGCTGAGAGGCTGCCTTTTCCAGTAGCGCGGAGGAGAGTCCAGCACAGCGAGGCGTCAGATTCCTCCGTAATCCGGAGGGGATCATGAACGCACTGGCTCCTTGTTTGTCGGCGCGGCGTAAACAGAGGTGGACAAACACGTCCACGCCAGCACAGCAGCGCCGGGCCGTTCCACCTAACCCGGCGAGATTTATGTGACCTGAGCAAACGAGCCGTGTGAGCCGTGGCCGCTGCAGCAGCGGCTCGCTGCCCCACGACCTACTTCCGCTGCAATTGGGCAGGCAAACTTCCGGTCAGCCACCGCAATATTGGCCGTCTGCGCGCCGTCGCGATCCCCGTGAACACGGCGTGTCGCCCGCAGCTGGGTTCACCGCTGCGCAGTCTCTGGAGTCGAAAGCCCGGAAAACGGGCCAAACCAAGAGTGCTAACCCCGGTGGGAGAGTCGCGGGCCATTCCGTACGCCCGCGAGACGTGTGCCATCCGGCAGGGCCGTGTGCATGCTGAGCAATGCGGATTAATTATTGTCGCGTGGTTCCAGCCCCCCCTATCTGCTTTCCGTGTCCGGCGGGCAGCTGGGAAAAATGGGTAGTCTTATCAGCTGGCTAGCTACTAAAGTTGAGCATGTGAATAAAATGAGTAATAAAAAAATATCAAGTTATGATGCAGTTATAATCGCCCGCTTTATTAAATGTTACGAGAGAAAATGCATCCAATACGCCCGTTTTCAATGTGCCTGATTCCTGCTTACTGAAAAAAGACAATTTCTCTGACGAGATATTTATGACACTATTCGGGTCCCCTCTCAGTACAGCTCAAATGCCTCTTCAGACGGAACACACGTGTTTCTGCTCCCTTCTACGTAACCTTTTTCGGGTGGAGAAAGTTTCTTTACTGAGGCTTTGTGCTGGGGTGGCCCTCGCACATTCAGTCACCTGGGCTGCGGAACTCGCACCAGAAGATTTGGGAAGCTGTGCCAAGTGCCCCGCTCCGGGGCTGAGGCGGAGGCCAAGCATCTGCTGCGGATGTGCCCAGGCCCGAAGACAACTCGACACAATGCGCTCAGAAAAGCTGATCTCGGTTGGATAAACTGGATGCCTACGGCCGCTGGACGCACGACAACACTTGTTACGGGTCTTTACTGACGTTTCTACACAAAAACGGATTATATATATGCTTTCCTATAGGCCTCCCCTAACAGTAGACGATTCGTCTTGATTTCCTCAGTGTATTTAATTTTACCGTCCACCTCATACCCTTACTTCTCCACCTCCTTTTCTTTGCCTTCCTTCTTTCATATAGCGCACGGCAAAATAAAGAGGAAAAAAAAAAGTTGCAGCGGTCTACCCAGCACGATCGTGTTATTATAACACACCTTTGGTTGCTTCCATGATTTAAAATGGCAACTGTTGGAGCGAAAACACGCCTATTTCAACAACTGGAAACACAATGTTTGCATTATTTGTGTCCCTAACGAATTATGTTTCCAATACCACTCCTCAAAAGCTTGTGATTAGCAGTATCGTATGATCCCGCCCTTCCCTTCCGTCTTTGCGCGCCCAAGAAAGTGAAAGGGGCTCACGTAAAGAGCACTTCGCATTTCATGACCCCGCTGGTGGTGCCAGCAAAAAGTTCCCTCGGACAGAGCTCTCACATTTCTCGAAGTTATACAATGGGAATGCCACATGAACTCACATTAGTGTCACCGATGTGCTTCGCACGCTTTCACGACGGCTCGCAGCGAGTGTGACGTTCGGCAGGCTCACATCGAATCTGCAAGCTGGAGCGAACAGCAGACATTGAGCAACATTTAAAAAACAATTTCCTTAGCAGAAACCCTCCCACTATCTTCGGCTCAAGGGCGCCTGCATTTTAGTGGCCCCCTGGGGTCGTTTGCGGCCTGCTCGGTGCTAGCAGCGGTAGTGCGAAACCGGCGGCACAGCGCTGCGTTGAAGAAACGATCCGGTGTAGCTTTTCGTCCCCCCGAGCGCGGCCTCTCTACATCCTTCCGCGGCCGCCGCCATCCACCGCAATAAATTTAGCACGGTCTATCCTCACACGTTCCGCAGTACAGCAGGCCGTAACAAGGTTTCCGACCGTCCTAATAGCAAAGCACAAAAATAGGGTACGTAGACATGACCGCCGAGCGTATACGAGCAGCAGACGTGGTTAGCTTACCTAAGCTCCGGCGCTTGCCACTAAAGTTGGCTTGGACCGCGGAGGCGCGTAAAGCGCAATAAAGAATCTGGTTTGGCGTTATGTTTTAGGTCCCCTCAGTATAAGGCTGTTTTCAACGACGACATTTCGATTGTGTGTTTCTTCTAACAGCGTGGGATTTTTTTGCTTGTTTATTTTCTTCTTCGTACACATGTTCTTTTTGCCAATGGCACACAGTTTTTTGCTGCCTTCTTGACTCGCCGGGAGAGTGTTCTTAGTAGCTTCGTTTATTGGTATTTTTTGAGTTTACTATACCGCCGTTTGGACTCCCAAATCCTATCCAGGCCTCAATATAAGCCTGTTAGAACGCGCAATGTCGACAGTTCGCACAGTAACACCTTAACACACTACCACTTTCTTTTTATGTCTCCTTAACGCCTTGGTAGGCGATATATCGATCTCCCACCGTTTCATATTATTTCATTTAGCGTCGTTACATGTAATATTATTTGATTCACTGAGCTAGCGTCGTATTTTGTTGCAAATTGTAGCTTTTACAAGCACATCATACCTCAACAGTGCAAGTTAAAAAAAGAAGCTGTGAAGAAAAGCAAATAATGAAGGAAGTAAATACGAAAATCACTAATAACACTCGTTATGCAATGGGTAAACTTCAGCACAGCTTCACATCTTTCTGTGGTGTTTTTAACAAAGGTAAGTTATTTAAATCTGTAAATCTGCTAGACGGCATCCTTTGCCAAAGCTTGTTTGAAAGCGAAAATTACACCTGTACCCGACAATTTCCTTTGCAGTTATCTACTACACCTGCACCCAGAACTGTATATAATAACTTCTGTTTTCATAAAATTTCTATGGAAGATGTAAGATACAGTGTCAGTAAAATGGCAGTATAAAGCATCGGGTCTCGATGGCATCCAGATGCGGGTTATAAAAGAAAACATTGATATCATTGGTCCTTATTTATGCCACCTGTTCCACCATTCCCCTGAAAATAGCTGTTACCCTGATATACTCAAGGTTGCGAATGTGGTCCCCATATACAAAGATGGAGATCCAAACGAACCAGGCAGTTACAAGCCGATATCAGTACTGAGTGTGCTCAACACTATCTTCGAAAAACTAGTTGCGCAACAGGTTAAAAGACTTCTTTAAAAATAATATTATTGCACCTCAGCAGCACGGTTTCGTAGAAAATAGATCCACTTCAACAGCCGTACTTATGTTATCACAGGCTCTTAATTCCGCGATGCATCAAAATAACATAGCTGTCTTTGTTTTCCTGCATATTAAAAAGGCATTTACACGGTTTATCATCCTATCTTGCTGCAGAAATTAGAAAGTTATGGTTTTACAGAGAGCTCCCTTAAATTCTTTCATAGATATTTATCCTCCCGGAAGCAAAGGGTACTTATTAATGGTTTTTTGTCCGACGTTAAAGAGATACCTTGCGGTGTACCACAGGGCTCCGTTATGGGTCCCATATTGTTCTTACTTTATATAAACAATCTCCCAAAGGCTCTTCACTCCGCACAATTAATAATGTATGCAGATGATGCCGCTCTTGTTGTTTCTGGAACATCTCTTCATGTAATTCAAACCACAATAACCAGTGAGGTGAAAAACTTGTCTTCTTGGTTTTTTGAAAACCGCTTAACACTTAATGTAGACAAAACTAAGTATGTCAGTTTTCACTCTAGGTACAAGACCACCAACAATTGTTGTTGCACTTACTTTCGGCAGCTCGTTAATACAGCAACTCTCGCCTTTAAAATACCTAGGAGTTATTTTTGACTGTTATTTACACTGGAAAGAACAAATTAATAGCGTATGCAAGAAGCTAGCTTTTGGTTGCCACGCGCTCTTTAAGGCGAGATATTATTTTCCGTACGATGTACGACGCTCCCTCTACTATGCTTTCTGTCATTCGCATATCAATTATTGTTGTGAATCTTGGGGGCAAACATATAAAACCTACTTTTCGTCTTTACTTCGTATGCAAAAACTACCATTGACTGCGTTGACCAAGTCTTTCCAGGAACAACGTTTTTCGTGATAATCCCGTAATGTCGTTTTGGTCCTTGCGCAACTACAAAATTTCGCTCGTGATAAACAATATAATAAACACCAATTCTCGCTTTCCGTTAAGCCTTTTCACCTTACCCTCTCGTAGTACAAGGCAAGCCTCCAATTTCAATTTCAATCTTCCGAAATGTAACAATGCATATGGTGAACGCCTGATCGAGTTCAGTGGAGTAAAAATATGAAACGACCTTCCAATAGAGGTGAAAACAGCGAGAAATTTTAAAATGGCCGCTAAACAGCATTACAAGACTAGACAAATTTTATGTGAAACTCTTGCTATGTGAATCATTATTTTAGTGTCATTATTTTTCTGTTGGATTTGTTGTGTCTATCTGTGAATATGTAAAATTCCAGTTGTATGACATGTGACCTTGTGTACATCTCAAATTTTCTTGAGCCATTCATGCTCTGCCGCTTAAGTGTTTGTGAATTGCTTGTCGAATTGCTTGTAATTTTATATTGGACCGGCCACTAGCCTTTGCAGCTATCGGTCCAAACAGTTTTCTGTACATACTTTGTGTTTTATGGAATAAAGTTTCTCACAAAAAAACACGCCTTTTTTTTGCTCGCTGTCTTCAATTTACGCCCGTGCACACCGTCTCTGGCAGCCTACTCACAAACGTTTGCCAGGAAGACTCGAGCAACCGGTGATTGAAAGAATGCGCCCGTTATGTATGCAAGTTACGCAACTCGCAAGCGGCACTTGGTACGGCGTGTAGCGCCAACTCTTCATCCCGCCGAAATAGCTCAGTTGGGAGAGCGTTAGACTGAAGATCTAAAGGTCCCTGGTTCGATCCCGGGTTTCGGCATATTTTTTCTATGCTACCAGTGTCACTTTTGTTCTTTGCTGTTTTGAGGTTCAAACGCTCCAATGTCACACTGTTATGTATATTTCTTTCTGTTTTCATTAACGACCTATCCACTGTTATTACAAGCTGATCTCTCCTTCCCTATGCCGATGATATAAGGTATGATGAGCAATTCATTACATAGACGACTGCCTCGCCCTTAAACATTATTTCTTCCTGCCCACGCTAGCGCAGTGGATAGGGCTTAATTCTAAACCCGTCAAAAACCGAAGTCATCACGTAAACGTCATCACATACTGCCCCAAACAGATCCCTCCCAATTTTCTTGTATTATTAATAATTCTTCCCTTCCTAAGGTTTGCGAGGTGAGAGACCTCGGAATACTTTTCGACAGTACGCTAAGCTTCACTCCCCATATTAGACAGATGGTTGGACAGGCACTCCTCTCTCTGGGCGCCGTATGCAGATTTCCCAGAGATATAGAACGGAGCGTGCCAGTCCGAACATTGACATTTTGAAAGGGTGCGGGAAATTTTTTTGTCAATATATAACCGGCTCGAACATAGTTCCACCTCAACCTCCCCTCAAGATCAGTTACCAACTCTTCCTCATTTAAGTTGCCCACTTGACAGAGCTCATCTTTTTCTCCGCAAGCTGCTCCGCGGAGCCATTTCGTGTCCCGAACTACTGCCGCATCCCATGCTTCGAGTTCCCCAGAAGTGCACACGGCCGAACTATACATTTCTTAATGGCGCAGCTGGTAGCCGCCATTCACCTGCCCGCCGATTGCAAAACTTCTACAACTTGTTTCGTGACAAGTTGGGCGTCTTTAGCGGCTCTCTGTCACAGTTTCGCGCGTGGCTAGCAGTGCTTTCTTTGAGCTGTTGTTACATGTTCTCGTTCCGGCTGCATTATCATCCTCTGCGATGCCACTGACCTATACATGCTCTTTCCTTCCCATACATTGACCCTTGCAATGCTTTTTACTGTTCTCCCCCCTCATTCTTTTTAGATTCTTGTTTGTACGAGCTTGAGTGCTTAGTTCAGTATCGTTTGGTTATGTGTTCTCTTCTAATAGTCCATTATTTGCCTGTCATTGTTTTGCGCATTATGTCGTGTCACATAATCTTAGTATAATAGATTTTTTTAGCAATCCAAGTCTTATTCGTCATCTCAATGTAAGTATTGTCGTCCTTTTGGTATACTATAGTATACTAGCACTCCGACCGTACAGTTGTTTTTTGGGCGCTGAAAATAAACTTATTATTATTATTATTATTATTATTATTATTATTATTATTATTATTATTATTTTTGTGATCGGGGTGAACGGCTCTTAGTGTGTACATACTACATTTCCCCCGAGACACATGCCAGTGAGTTCAGAAATATCCTTAACACAATCGAAACTACAGTAATATCTCACAGTGATCACCATTTCCTTGTCACTGGGGACTTTAACGCACCGGGGATTTCTTGGGAGACTCAGCGGGTCAGTGAGGCGTCTCACCCAATATCTCCGAAGTGTGACTTTCTATTTGATTTTATTTCCTTTACTTCCTTGCAGCAGTGCAACCTCATTAGGAATTCATGTGGGAACGTCTTAGATTTGTGTCTGACTAGCTTGGAAGCTGTCGACGTCTCGCGCAGTCATACAAACCTTGTAAAACCGGACAAGTTTCATCCGTCATTACATATTTCGTTGCATAACGTATCTCTCCTCCATTACAGTCCCCCTGTTTGCACACCAGGAAGCAGTAGTTACGACTTTGCTCGTGGTGACTACATTGGTTTATTTCACTTTCTTAGTAACACTGATTGGTCACCAATCGCTAACCTCAACGACGTTGATGAACAGACCGATTTTTTTACTGAAGTTGTTCACGATGGCTTGAGGAGCTTTGTTCCCCGAAAATTTGAAAAGAAAGGCAATTTTCCGCGTTGGTTTTCTGCTGAACTTAAACGAGCTTTGGGGAGGAAAAATCGAGCGCACAAGCAAGCTAAGAAAACGGGGCAGGAAAGGTGGCAGAATGAGTTTCGTCAACTCAGATCTCTTTGTAAATGTCTGGTTAGACGCGATAGGTCGAATTACATTGCCGCGGTTGAAGCTGATGCAACACGCAATGCAAAAGTTTTCAGGGGCCACGTCCGTTCTCAAACATGTAAAAATTCACCTGGGAACATTAACCTCATCGATGAACGAGGAGAGAGCATATCCGACGTTGCCAATGCCTTTGCGCGACAATTCCGTTCCACTTATGGCAACAACAGTGCAGCTTGCCCCCCTCCACAATCTCTAGATTACTGTAAAAACTCAGAAGTGCTGGTTTCGGAAAGTCTCGTTTTGAAAGCTCTGAAACAATTGAAATCGTCATTTTCATGCGGCCCTGACGGCATTCCTTCTGCCGTACTGAAAGCGTTTGGTGATATCCTAGTTCCAGTATTGACATGTATATTTCAAACTTCTCTCAAGTCTGGCAAGTTCCCCGCTCGTTGGAAGAATGCAAGGGTTGTTCCTGTATTTAAGACAGGTTCTAAATTGGACCCCACGAACTACCGACCGATATCTATTCTATGTGCTGCTTCTAAATTGTTTGAGTCAATACTGCATAAAACTACTCACATTCAGTATAAATACCACATTAATACCTGAACAGCATGGTTTTTTCGCGGGCCGATCGACCACTACCAATCTCGTCAACTTCATGCTGCATGCTTCGGAAGCTGTGCAAGGGAGAGGTCAACTTGATGTAGTCTACTTTGATTTAAGCAAGGCTTTTGATGTCGTCTGCCACGAGCTCTTAGCCAAAAAACTATCTGAGCTTGATATACAACCATCCCTGATATCTCTTATATGCAATTATCTATGTGATAGGTCATGTTTCGTGCATGTAAATGGACAGTCTTCTCTTTCCTATGAGGTCACCAGTGGTGTCCCTCAGGGCTCAGTTCTCGGGCCACTTCTCTTCTCAATCTTTATAAATGATGTCGCGACAATATTTAATGATTGTAATTTTCTTTTATACGCCGATGATGTAAAAATATTTAAATCTGTTTCCAACTCTGCCAGCTGTTCCGCTCTCCAGAGAGCAATCTCGTCCTTCTCGCATTGGTGCTCATGCAACAAACTCCTCATTAATACATCTAAAACTAAGGTAATGACATACACAAGAAAGACTGACAACATCTTGTTTCCCTATAACATCAACGGTGAATTACTCCCACGTGTGGTAGAGGTTAATGACCTAGGCGTCACTTTCGACAGTAAACTGAGCTTCCCTCCACATATTCAGGTAATTACTCGAAGAGCTCTACGATCGCTTGGCGTTGTCTGTCGCGTGTCCAAGGAGTTCAAGGAGCCGATTTCTCTTCTGAAGCTCTACACAACTATATGTCGTCCTCAGCTTGAATATGCATCTGTTGTCTGGAACAGCACGAGCAAAACAAACCGTAAGCTTGTAGAAAGGGTCCAAAATAAGTTCATATCTATCTTCAACCATCGCTTTGGCGATAGTAGTAATTATAACCCTGGATCGCCCTCTTCATTGACGCTATCATGCTTAACTTCCAGGCGGAACAAGGCTGATATTCTCTTCCTCTTTAAAATTATGCACGGCATAGTGTCTTGTGGTGAGCTGCTACAGCATGTTCGTCTTTATGTGCCGCTAAAGTGGACCAGGAAACATGATACCTTTTGCAACCCCAATTGTCTGTGTGTCTTGTGCCCTGTGTGCCGACTGCAATGCACGTACAATCGGTACTCGGATTACCTTGATATATTTAATGATTGCCCTACTCTGTTTCGCAAACATGTCTGTGAGTTTGTGTTGGCGTAACTGCCAACTTTTGTTATTCTGCATTTGTCTTTTATCCTTGAGTTCATGCACTCAAATGACTTTCATTCCGTAACTTCAACATAAGCTATCCTTTCGTTTTTTTTGTATTTTGTATTTTATTTTGTATTTGAAAGATGTGTACATTATGTTTCGTGTGTTTCTGTTTCCGTGCGCCAGCACAAAGGCCGACCCCGGCTGTTCCTGGGCACGCAAATAAATGATTGATTGATTGATTGATTGATTGATTATTATTATTATTATTATTATTATTATTATTATTATTATTATTAGTAGTAGTAGTAGTAGTAGTAGTAGTAGTAGTAGTAGTAGTAGTAGTAGTAGTAGTAGTAGTAGCCGTGTGGTCTTTACAACAAGCAGAGCCACAAAGGCATCTTCTTTTTTTTCTTTTTTACCTGTACCCAGGCTCCCCCTGTGTTTTATTTATGTCATTTTCACTACTTCAATTTGTGCGTGTCTTGTCGCTTGTTTGTTTCTTGCAATATGTTTCTTGTAGTTTGTTTTTATGTAACTATCCGGGCGCCAACACTCAGGACTTTGGCTGTTCCTGGGCACGTAAATAAACATTATTATTATTATTATTACTATTACTCTGTCTCTGTCGCTGCCCAGTATCGCTATGGTGGTGTTGACGATTGCGCAGTCCCGCGATATGCTTTCAAGCGTGGAGATTATGCTGGGCTCTCTCGCTTTTATTCATCTGCTGAATGGTCTAGTGTTTTTGATGTCAATGATGTTGACGAACAGGTTGGACGTTTTACCGAAATTGTCAGGAGTGGCATGGAAAAGTACATCCCTTGTTATAAGCCTGTTCATTCCAAATTTCTACACTGGTTCTCTAAAGAACTTCGAAGTTTGCTTAAACTTAAGGACAGCGCCCACAAAAAGGCCAAGCGTTCTGGGCTTGACAAGTGGAAAGCGGAGTTTAGTCGGTATCGCTCACTTTGTAAAAGCCTCTACCGGCGTGACCACCAGCTCTATATAGAGTCGTTAGAGGCTTCTGCGTCTCAGAAACCGGCTGACTTCTGGGGGTATGTACGCGGCCGTTCTAAGGCGTCTAAAGAACACATTAGCCTGCTTAATTCCGATGGGGAACAGGTTGAGGATGTTGCCACGAGCTTTGCTCAGTACCTTCATTCTGTCTTTCAACTGCCAGATGGTCACGACGAACGCCCATCTTTTAATAATATGTCTAATTTTAATACACTTATGTTCGATGAAAAACTTGTCAATGATAGCCTTAAACGAATGAAATCGTCATTTTCCTGTGGTGCAGATGGAATTCCAGCAGCCCTCATAAAGGCTTACGGCAACATTTTTGTGCCTGTCTTAACTCCCATTTATAATAACTGTTTACTTTTCGCCAAATTTTCTCGTGCATGGAAGATCGCTCGAATTTTTCCAATATTTAAGTCTGGTGATAAGTCAGTCGTTACTAACTATCGCCCAATCTCACTCCTTTGTGTCGCCTCAAAACTCTTTGAGTCAGCTCTGCACAACGTTCTTGCTGCCTGCGTCAAGAACATTCTGATACCAAATCAGTACGGCTTTTTCTCGAGTCGATCGACGGTTACAAATCTTGCAAGCTTTATGACACAGGCTTCGGCTGCAGTTTGTGAAAAAGGCCAGTTGGACGTAATTTATTTTGACCTCAGTAACGCGTTCGATGTGGTGAACCATAAATTATTAATTAACAAGCTTACTACGTCCGGTGTAGGCGCAATCCTTATTACCACGTTGTCCAACTATCTCCTTGACCGGTCCTTTTACGTAGATGTAAACTTCAAAAGGTCTAGTGTTTACACTGCAAATGGTGTACCTCAGGGTTCTGTGCTGGGTCCACTATTATTTTCTATCTTTATCAATGATGTGTCAATAGTGTTAACAAAATCTTCATTTCTTCTCTATGCTGATGATGTCAAACTATTTAGGCACATTAGCGGTGTTCAGAACTGCTGTGTCTTGAAGAGGGATGTGTCGGAATTATCGGTCTGGTGCAGCAAAAACTGTCTAATTTTAAACCCCGCTAAAACAAGGGTTGTCACGTACAGCCGGAAAACCCATCGTCTACTGTTTTCCTACAGTATAGAGGGAGCTCCTTTGCAAAGGGTTGAGGAGATTAGGGACCTCGGGGTTCTTTTCGACAGTACCCTCTCTTTTTCTTCTCATATTAGGCTCATCACCCGGCGAGCGCTCGAAAGACTTGGAAATGTGTGTCGGATTACAAAGGAATTCTCTTCTCCAGATCCATTTCTAATGCTATACAATGCAATATGTATCCCTCAGTTAGAATATGCTTCTGTTGCCTGGAACAGCATCTCCAAATCTAGTATCGAATTAATAGAACGTGTGCAGAAGAAGTTTTTATCCATATTTAAGCACCGTCATCACAATCACAGTTTTCATCCTGATTCTGACTTACCCATAGTTCCTTCCATCCCTTCGTTGAACTGCAGACGTATGCGTGCAGACCTTACATTTCTTCCCAAAATTGTTCATGGTGACCTTTCTTGCGCAGACCTGTTTAACTGTTTAGAGTTTAGTGTTTCATAAAGGCCCATCAGGTCGCATCGCCCTTTCTTGACCGCTGCGCGCAACTCCAATCATTCTCCTGTGCGCAGAATACAGAATTGTCACAACCGCTTCTCTGAACGCCTTGACATCTTTCAAAGTTCCTTTACAATTTACCGTAGTGCGCTGTTGAATACAGTATGTTAAACATCTATGATACCTCTGTCGTTTCGTTTTTCTTTTTTTCATTGCTGGAATTTAGTTTCTCTGCGGTTCTGTTTAACCAATAGATAGTTGCCTATTTTTGAAACTGTTTACTTATCATGCTTGTCTTATCATTTGTCTCTATACTCTCGTCATTATTTTTGTCGTTTTACTGTCAAACTTTGTTCTCTGCTTGTTGTGTGGTCTTTACAATAAGCTGAGCCACAAAGGCATCTTCTTTTTTCTTTTTTACCTGTACCCAGGATCCGCCTGTGCTTTATTTCTGTCATTTTCACTACTTCAATTTATGTGTGTCTTGTCGCTTGTTTGTTTCTTGCAATATGTTTCTTGTATTTTGTGTTCATGTAACTATCCGTGCGCCAGCACTCACGCCTCTTGCTGTTCTTGGGCACGTAAATAAACATGATTGATTGATTGATTATTATTATTATTATTATTATTATTATTATTATTATTATTATTGTATTAGTACTGTATTAGTACTGGCAGGTTTCCTAACTGTTGGAAAATTGCTAAAGTTGTACCTGTACACAAATCCGGGTCAAAGCAGATGCAAAAAATTATAGACCGATATCCCTCCTGTGCAGTGCTTCTAAAATTTTTGAATCTATAATTCATTCCCTCATTACATCCAGAGTTAGATATGAAATTATTCCAAATCAACATGGTTTTATACGTGGCCGCTCGACCACTACAAACTTAGTTTCTTTTATGGAACATGCGTCAAAGGCAGTGGAAGACCGAGGCCAACTTGACGTGGTATACTGTGACCTTAGCAAGGCGTTCGATGTGGTGTCCCATTCATTGTTGTGTAAAAAACTTTCCCGCCTTGACATTCCTGATCCGTTGCTAGATCTGCTGCGTGACTACCTTACCAGTCGTCACTGCTACGTTCACTGTAACGGGCTACATTCCGGAACGTACTCAGCCACCAGCGGGGTGCCTCAAGGCTCTGTCCTTAGACCTCTTTTGTTTTCACTCTTTGTCAACGATGTTTCGACAGCAATTCAGTACTCATCGTTCTTGCTATACGCAGACGATATTAAAATATTCAAAGTGATTGGCAACATCTCAGACTGTGCACAACTGCAATGTGATATCGCCGCGTTTTCGGACTGGTGCAACCGAAATAAGTTGATACTTAACAGTGCAAAAACCAAAGTGGTGTCGTATACCCGTAAAACAGATGATATCAATTTCACCTATCGTATAAGTGAAGAAGATCTGAATCGGGTATGTCAAATCAGAGACTTTGGAGTTTTGTTTGACTCTAAGCTCACATTTACAGCTCATACTAATGAGATTACCCGTCGTGCTTTGCGAACACTAGGTGCAACATGTCGTGTCTCCAGAGAATTCAACTATCCAGACATATTTCTGCAGCTCTATACCTCAATGTGCCGCCCTCTATTGGAATACGCATCCGTGGTCTGGAATGCAACGTGTCGGTCCAACGCGGCGGCCATTGAGAGAGTGCAAACTAATTTTCTCTCAATACTAAAACATAGGTACGCTACTGCGAAGGCTAAAGATTATCCTGGTGTTGATGCCGCCAGCTTGCTTGTAATGGACCCACTACACAGCCGGAGGGCCAAGGCTGACCTTCTATTCTTGTACAAACTGGTCCACAGCCTCATTGATTGTACAGATTTGTTGGGTGCCATAAATTTGAGAACCCCGACAGGCAACACCAGGGCACCTAGACCGTTTCATGTCCCCGCCCGTGTCAAGAGTCCCGTGGTACGCATTCAGCACCTATACAATATGCACGCAGAAAGTTTGGACGTATTTCATCGTCCCTTACCAGCTTTTTGTAAGGAACTGCGTAGCTTGACAAACCAGGAGTAGTTTGCTTGCCCTAGTATGTAACTTCAACTCACACACTTTATGCTGCCGGGGTTAGGTTTATCTATGTATGTATGATAATTGTTTCGATGATTCACTTGTGTATGTAAGTTTTATGCCTTCATTGTGGCGTGATTTTTAGCTAAAATTTTTTTCCGGTTTACATGTTTCAGTGTACAGAGTTTTAATCATGTCTTGTTGTCTTACACTTGCCTTGTTTGTATATGTGCGCGGGTCATGTGCGTGTGTCGGCGTGTGTGTATCTCAAAGTGTCTCACTCTCGTTCAGACTAAACAATGCTATTTTCTATATTTTTCTGAGATACGCACTTTTCTTTCCGCACCAGCACATCGTTCCTGGACACACTATTAAACAATTAATTGGTTGATTCATTCGTCATTTTTATTATCTCTGCGGTTTGTTAATCTGATCATTTATGTCTATACTACTGCCATTGTTTTTTCGATATTTTTCTGTCAAGCGTGTTGCTATGTTTGTTCCGTGTCTCGACAAGATGGGACATTGCAAAGGCATCGCTCGTTTTACGCTAATACTTTATTGCAGTGTAACTTTTCAGAAATCTAAACTCTCGTTTTATATGTACACTCTGTCTCTATCATATGCACTGTGTATTTTGTTGTATATTTCCTTTTCTCAAGTGCCTTGAACGTTTCGCTGGCCGAGGGCCATAGCTTGCAACACTGTTTCTTTTTTTGCTTTTTTTCTGAATGTCTATAAGTACTTTTACTTTATTTTTTCTGTCATATCGAGGATTTTGTGTGTTGTTCCGTGCTGTTCTACGTTTCTTTTATTAATGTTTTGTATATGGTGTGCCAGCACCAAGACCTTAGGGTTGTTCCTGGGCACCGAAAATAAAGGTCGATTAATTGATTGATTGATTGATTGATTGATTGGTTGGTTGGTTGATTGATTGATTGATTGATTCATTGATTGATTGATTGATTGATTGATTGATTGATTGATTGATTGATTGATTGATTGATTGATTATTCAGCCAAACAGTCCTTTCAAACAGGGATTACTGGCAAAGTTGCATTAAAAACTTGTAGCGCCACTTGGAGGGACAGCAATGCTGTTATTGTGCACTTGTTTAATGAATTGCTTCAATTTTTTTCAGACTTTGGGGTCTTTTACGTGCTGAATCTACCCCTGTGTTCTGAGGCGTGCAGTAGTGGAGGGCGCAAGTTCTTCCTTTCAGATCTCCGACTTCACTGCCCAGCACACCTCTAACGATGTTTTGGGTTCCCTTTCCCTCTCTGCTAATTGGCGTCCGTATGTTCTGCCCTTAATCTGCGGCAAAGACCCTCTATCTCTCGGTTGGTTCAAATACTTTATTTGGCGATTACGTACCAAAACGTCCGAGTTCCCGCATGTGCACTAACTGCTTGTAAGAAGGCCGCCAATCCGAAATGCACCCTGCAATGCTGATGCAGTAAGGAATAATGGATTTCTGATAGATGGTCGCAGCTTGGAAGTGGACCAAGTGACCGCTGAATAAAAGAGCGAAGTGGTAACATTTAAGAACAGCTTGCTACGCGAGTTGATAAACAGAAAAAAAAATACAATGACAAAACGTAGTTGACACGAGTCGGGACATTTTTACGGGGATGCAAGAGCGAAATTTTTTGCTTTCACAGTTTACATCTGTAAGCCCTACGTTTTTAACAATAAAAAAGAGTGCTTAAACACACACACAAACACACAAATGTCAGAGGCGGGATTCAAACCCACGTCCGGAAGACCGGACTGCGACCTGAACGCAGCGCCTTGGACCGCTCGGCCATCCTGACGGGATGCATGCGCCTGGAAATACACTTGCTTTTAAATAATTCTTGATGCACCTACACCAAGGATAGATATCATGTTTTTGGAATTCAGCGAGCCCCTCACTTCCCATTTATATATATATATATATATATATATATATATAGCATAGTGAGGGAGACAATAGCGTGTGTTGTCCGATTTCTTACATTATTTAATACCCAACAGTTTCGGAAGTGGAACTTCCTTCATCAGGGGTTCTGTTAGAATGACACACAAAACTTCTGTACACCCGTTGCATACGCGGGACTCCTTTTCTTCTCACCCACGTCACGAAAGGAGAACCCTTGGGGAAAGTGAAGCAGAGGGAGAAGTAGCAACAACATTTCGTAACTATATACAGCAGTGGGAACGCAAGTAGAGAGAGAGGGGATAAAAAAGAAAATAGGCAGTGGCCAGTGGGAAGCAGCCCCAATCGCGGCGTTGACGGAGAGCAACCGGACGCACAAAGCACAACCGATGCATGTCCGCACGAACAACCGCGCATGGAGTTGGGAGAGGAGTAGTCGAAACTTGTAAGCCTGCGCGGAAAAGCGCTAAACGGTTATGGTAAAAAGAAGAAAAAGAATTACGAAAAGACACTTGTTGAGCTACACTCTCAACGCTTTTTCGCGCTCTGTGTGAGTTTTTTATCTTTCCAGACTATTTATATATATATATATATATATATATATATATATATATAAATAGTCTGGAAAGATAAAAAACTCACACAGAGCGCGAAAAAATAAGGTTAGTAGAGACAGAGACACGAGAAAGACGTAGAAAATAGAAATAAGTTTACTGACGTTTCAGGAAGAGGACTTCCTTTCTTCAGATTTCTTCACAGTACTCTGAAGAAAGGAAGTCCTCTTCCTGAAACGTCAGTAAACTTATTTCTATTTTCTACGTCTTTCTCGTGTGTCTCTGTCTCTACTAACCTTATATATATATATATATATATATATATATAGCAGAACAGAGAGATACGGGACGAGGGACTCGGTAAAGATACATATCAAGGTTGCAGTCGTCATTGCCAGTGCTATTCGGCTTTTTTCGAAATATTTAATAGGGCCGAATGACGTGTGCTTGTCACGTTTCTTTGATTCATTGATAAATAAGCGAAAATATATGTCGAGAAAAAATCCGCCGTTTTTCCGGGAGCGGGACTCGAACCCACATCTCCGCATAACCGGTGCGGTGCGTTAACCAATTACGCTATCCCTGCAGCGGCTTCTCTCTCGACTTTTAAAGCGGGGGTTTATATTTACAAGAGCTCTGAGGCCGGTCAACTAGCGCCGCCCCTCGACCACCGCGGGAGACGTAGAACGTCTTCTTTCCCAGCGGCCGCCACGTAGAACGTGGTCGGAGGTCGGGGTTAGCAATTGGCATATCCGAACTGCTGGAGCCAGTGCCTCGTAATGCATGTAGCAGAACAGAGAGATACGGGACGAGGGACTCGGTAAAGATACATATCAAGGTTGCAGTCGTCATTGCCAGTGCTATTCGGCTTTTTTCGAAATATTTAATAGGGCCGAATGACGTGTGCTTGTCACGTTTCTTTGATTCATTGATAAATAAGCGAAAATATAAGTCGAGAAAAAATCCGCCGTTTTTCCGGGAGCGGGACTCGAACCCACATCTCCGCATAACCGGTGCGGTGCGTTAACCAATTACGCTATCCCTGCAGCGGCTTCTCTCTCGACTTTTAAAGCGGGGGTTTATATTTACAAGAGCTCTGAGGCCGGTCAACTAGCGCCGCCCCTCGACCACCGCGGGAGACGTAGAACGTCTTCTTTCCCAGCGGCCGCCACGTAGAACGTGGTCGGAGGTCGGGGTTAGTAATTGGCATATCCGAACTGCTGGAGCCAGTGCCTCGTAATGCATGTAGCAGAACAGAGAGATACGGGACGAGGGACTCGGTAAAGATACATATCAAGGTTGCAGTCGTCATTGCCAGTGCTATTCGGCTTTTTTCGAAATATTTAATAGGGCCGAATGACGTGTGCTTGTCACGTTTCTTTGATTCATTGATAAATAAGCGAAAATATAAGTCGAGAAAAAATCCGCCGTTTTTCCGGGAGCGGGACTCGAACCCACATCTCCGCATAACCGGTGCGGTGCGTTAACCAATTACGCTATCCCTGCAGCGGCTTCTCTCTCGAGTTTTAAAGCGGGGGTTTATATTTACAAGAGCTCTGAGGCCGGTCAACTAGCGCCGCCCCTCGACCACCGCGGGAGACGTAGAACGTCTTCTTTCCCAGCGGCCGCCACGTAGAACGTGGTCGGAGGTCGGGGTTAGCAATTGGCATATCCGAACTGCTGGAGCCAGTGCCTCGTAATGCATGTAGCAGAACAGAGAGATACGGGACGAGGGACTCGGTAAAGATACATATCAAGGTTGCAGTCGTCATTGCCAGTGCTATTCGGCTTTTTTCGAAATATTTAATAGGGCCGAATGACGTGTGCTTGTCACGTTTCTTTGATTCATTGATAAATAAGCGAAAATATAAGTCGAGAAAAAATCCGCCGTTTTTCCGGGAGCGGGACTCGAACCCACATCTCCGCATAACCGGTGCGGTGCGTTAACCAATTACGCTATCCCTGCAGCGGCTTCTCTCTCGACTTTTAAAGCGGGGGTTTATATTTACAAGAGCTCTGAGGCCGGTCAACTAGCGCCGCCCCTCGACCACCGCGGGAGACGTAGAACGTCTTCTTTCCCAGCGGCCGCCACGTAGAACGTGGTCGGAGGTCGGGGTTAGCAATTGGCATATCCGAACTGCTGGAGCCAGTGCCTCGTAATGCATGTAGCAGAACAGAGAGATACGGGACGAGGGACTCGGTAAAGATACATATCAAGGTTGCAGTCGTCATTGCCAGTGCTATTCGGCTTTTTTCGAAATATTTAATAGGGCCGAATGACGTGTGCTTGTCACGTTTCTTTGATTCATTGATAAATAAGCGAAAATATAAGTCGAGAAAAAATCCGCCGTTTTTCCGGGAGCGGGACTCGAACCCACATCTCCGCATAACCGGTGCGGTGCGTTAACCAATTACGCTATCCCTGCAGCGGCTTCTCTCTCGAGTTTTAAAGCGGGGGTTTATATTTACAAGAGCTCTGAGGCCGGTCAACTAGCGCCGCCCCTCGACCACCGCGGGAGACGTAGAACGTCTTCTTTCCCAGCGGCCGCCACGTAGAACGTGGTCGGAGGTCGGGGTTAGCAATTGGCATATCCGAACTGCTGGAGCCAGTGCCTCGTAATGCATGTAGCAGAACAGAGAGATACGGGACGAGGGACTCGGTAAAGATACATATCAAGGTTGCAGTCGTCATTGCCAGTGCTATTCGGCTTTTTTCGAAATATTTAATAGGGCCGAATGACGTGTGCTTGTCACGTTTCTTTGATTCATTGATAAATAAGCGAAAATATAAGTCGAGAAAAAATCCGCCGTTTTTCCGGGAGCGGGACTCGAACCCACATCTCCGCATAACCGGTGCGGTGCGTTAACCAATTACGCTATCCCTGCAGCGGCTTCTCTCTCGACTTTTAAAGCGGGGGTTTATATTTACAAGAGCTCTGAGGCCGGTCAACTAGCGCCGCCCCTCGACCACCGCGGGAGACGTAGAACGTCTTTCCCAGCGGCCGCCACGTAGAACGTGGTCGGAGGTCGGGGTTAGCAATTGGCATATCCGAACTGCTGGAGCCAGTGCCTCGTAATGCATGTAGCAGAACAGAGAGATACGGGACGAGGGACTCGGTAAAGATACATATCAAGGTTGCAGTCGTCATTGCCAGTGCTATTCGGCTTTTTTCGAAATATTTAATAGGGCCGAATGACGTGTGCTTGTCACGTTTCTTTGATTCATTGATAAATAAGCGAAAATATAAGTCGAGAAAAAATCCGCCGTTTTTCCGGGAGCGGGACTCGAACCCATATCTCCGCATAACCGGTGCGGTGCGTTAACCAATTACGCTATCCCTGCAGCGGCTTCTCTCTCGACTTTTAAAGCGGGGGTTTATATTTACAAGAGCTCTGAGGCCGGTCAACTAGCGCCGCCCCTCGACCACCGCGGGAGACGTAGAACGTCTTCTTTCCCAGCGGCCGCCACGTAGAACGTGGTCGGAGGTCGGGGTTAGCAATTGGCATATCCGAACTGCTGGAGCCAGTGCCTCGTAATGCATGTAGCAGAACAGAGAGATACGGGACGAGGGACTCCGACCACGTTCTACGTGGCGGCCGCTGGGAAAGAAGACGTTCTACGTCTCCCGCGGTGGTCGAGGGGCGGCGCTAGTTGACCGGCCTCAGAGCTCTTGTAAATATAAACCCCGCTTTAAAAGTCGAGAGAGAAGCCGCTGCAGGGATAGCGTAATTGGTTAACGCACCGCACCGGTTATGCGGAGATGTGGGTTCGAGTCCCGCTCCCGGAAAAACGGCGGATTTTTTCTCGACTTATATTTTCGCTTATTTATCAATGAATCAAAGAAACGTGACAAGCACACGTCATTCGGCCCTATTAAATATTTCGAAAAAAGCCGAATAGCACTGGCAATGACGACTGCAACCTTGATATGTATATATATATATATATATATATCCGTTCCTCCGTTCACCTGGGCATTACGGAGAGCCTTGCATTTAAAAGTTGTACCATCTAAGGTTTGCGCACGTTTCAAGCGAACGGTGAGTTGAGCGGGTTTTGGGCCGCTTCGATACGGCCACATGTCCTTGCTTTACCGCACGCCTGGAGTGAGCTGCGACACGATAGTGGATTTCCTCCTCTCCTCGCTGCCTACACCACGCCATACCAACACCACCTGGCCTTGGTGCTGTTAACCGTACCGACTCTGCAGAGCACGCGCCCACCACCTGGCCCCGCTCTCCGCTGCTGCGCGTTTTGTGGTGACAGCAGGATATATACTACATTGAATTGCATGATGTTTACATTCTTACAATTGAAAGCACGACTACTGCCGAGTGACTAAATTAGCGTTGCTTGCTGTGGCCCTGTGGGATCAGTGTCGTATGCATGTATCGTATACCGCTGCTTGAGTACTTAGTCAGGATTTCCGGACTCCACAATAAAATTAAAGATTCTTAGGAGCTGGAGAAAATCTTTAATGCCTCACTCATTTCCCAAGTGATATATTATGTAGGTTTAGTGAATTATATAACTCGCGCCGAACCTTTACTAATCTGGCAAAGCTGCTAAGGCTTTGTTTTCCCTGCGTGTGGGCCCTCGTCCGTCGACGTCAGCGCGGAAGCTTGCTGCACGAGACCATTTTGCCTGCCCAAAACACTCTACGAGGGAGGCCCCTTTTAGAGCGATTTAAAATGCGCAGTGAATGGGCTTTTAGGCTTTCACCTTGTGAAGCCGGTTTCTAGGCAATCTTTTGTTTTGCTTCATTAGCACTCACGCCGGCGGGCATGTTGAATGTTTCCTGCGCGCGCGCAGGCGAAAAAAACTTGAGGCCGCTCAAACGAGATCCCGAGTTTCGTTCCAGGTTGCGGCGTCAACTTTTCTGGAAAGGCGAAAAACAACAAGAACAACAACAACAACACCAACGACAACAACAAACACCCCTTTATTGCGATTTCAGCGCACGTTGAAAAACCGCGGGAGGTCAAAATTAGTACTTAGCCCTACACTATGGCATAATTCACAGCCAAGGTGTAACTTCGGGATGTAAAACACCCGGCTTGAAATATTTTTGTTCACGTTAATGAAGACCGAGTCGTGAAGAGCATCTGTAATGCCCCACAGATAGATTTGAACGGCGTGATACGGAGTTATGGTGAAAAAAATTCGCAAAGCAGTCAGTCGTGCACCAAGCACTAAGTCGTGCAAGGCTTGAACCATAGCGGAGCTGGAGGATTTCTTTCTATGTAAGCACTGAAGGTCACACCACCACGCACTGCATTAAATTTGGAATTGTTTATTTACATGTCTCGTCGTCGCTTTTCACTGTGGTAGTAGTAGTCATCGTCACATCCATCTATATCGTCGTCTTCCTCATGAGAGCCGGCCGCTAGGGGGCCGCGCCGAGCGGTCGTGTTCCAAACGTGCTCCAGTTTTTTTTCGCAAGTTGTGGCGTTTTGAGCGACGTTGGCCCTGCTTCCTGTGTCTACCCATCTTCATAGACATGTTGTGACCCCGCCCAACCCAAAATTCGGCCCTTCGGAACCACCACGCGTCCGAGAGCCAAGTCTGTTTCCCCGAACCGTCGGTTAGGCCTAACCCAACGGCCTCCACGACGTGCTCGCCTACCGCCGGCCGCAGCTGTCGGCGTGGCGGCTGCGCGCGCGGCTGTCGCGGCTGCTGCGGATGGAAAGGCTCCCAGTCCCTCGGATCTCATTCCTATGCACACTGAAGACGGACCTACTCCTACCATGGACCGGAATACGATCTCCAACGAACCTCAGCTACCCCAGACTTCTTTCCCTCTACAGTCATCAGACGTGAACGCCTATGAAGGAGAAGAGCTCGAAGACAACGGCATGGAAGGAACCGAAGAGGACGCCGCCACCGAATAGGCTGAAGGCTGGCAACGAGCTCGCCTTTCCAAGAAGCGCAGACCTACGTGCTCAGATATGGTAAGTCGGTCACGCCACACTCTTCATTTGAGACCATTAGCCAAACTTAAAATCAAAAATATTCCTCGAAATACCATAGCCAGTGTAATTGGCCGAACAGCGCCAAGTGCAGAGCTCGCTGAAATGGCCGCCGTTACCTTCGATGACGGCTAACAGCGCGCACATTGCTGTATACGATGAAGGTCACGCAACTAAGCTCACCCAAATCGACCATCTTACTTTTCGCCAGAACGGAAAGTTAGAAACCATCGAAGTAGTCATTGAACTTATTCCCTCATCCAAGAACACCATCAGAGGAGCCATCCAAATAGATCCAAATGATAGTAACGAAACTATCCACAGCTGCATTCGCTGCGAGCAGGCTGAAGTACTTCGAGTGCAAAAAAATAGGAAAAACAGACCGAGCGATCGTTACTTTTGACTCTAATACTCTCCCCCGTGTAGTAAAATATTATATGGAACTCGAACAAGTCACAGAGTACCGTCCCAAACGGTTAGTGTGTTTCAACTGCCACAGTTTGGGGCACATGGCCAAATACTCCCCATCCCCCAGTGTGTGTACGGAGTGCGGCTGTCCTAATGCACAGGAGGAGGAACGTGAATCTGCACCCTTTTGTGTCCCGTGCCAGGCCGTCGCTTATTAACTGCAACCAAAGTCTGTCCCAGCCGGCTTCCAAAGAAGGAGGAAAAGTCTCCAAAGACCGATTCACCAAAAGAGTCTGATGTAAACCGTGGAACAAAGCAAACAAGCCATCCCAACAATAACAGTGTTTCCTGGGCAGCCACTGTCACAGGACACCAGCAGATGATTGGCCGTAACCACACCGCCACTTTACCAGAAAACCACCTAGTCATGAACGAAAATATTCAACTCAAGAAGAGCCTTCTAGTACTTCGTTCAGAACTTCAGGCGATGCGTAAAGAACTCGCCTCCCTCCGCAAAGCCAGCACACGGCGTCAATCGGTTTCACCCCAATCACGTGGCCCGGAGTCGGTGCGCCAAAGCCGTTCGCGCACCTCTTGTCGCCCCACAGCAGATTCGTCGCAGATCGCAAGCAGCAAACCCACGATCTATGTCACTGAACAGATGTTGAAACAACGGGAGGCGCAAATCAAGTTTGAGGTGTGCAAGGAATGGCAGAAAGCCTGAGCCAATATAGCCGATTTACACAGGCATACGCCATTCTTAAACAGGACATGCAACAGGTCATAGAACAAATGCGCAAGTTTCTTGAGACGGTCACCCCTAGTGAATCCAAGCGCAAGAAGAAGCAATCTTCCTAAATGAAGCCTTTAGTTCCTCCTAATCGTATCATACTTCAATGGAACTGCCGGAGCTTCACTCAAAATGGCCCCTTACTGAAATAACAGGTATCCTCCACCCGACCTCTAGCCCTACTGCTACAGGAGACTAGAGGCCCTTGCGAAATTCCTCACTACACCACCTACATGGACCCCAAAATCCCGCATACCTACAAAGATAAGACAAAGTCTCCCTCCACCCCTGGTCAGGCAGCAGTTATGATGCACAAATCGTGCCATTCAGTTCAACACCGATAGGATAAAGCAAGCAATACAAATCGAGAAGTAATTATCGTCCGCTTTCAACACCCTAGTGGAAAACCTGTGCTCATGGTCTCGGTATATTACAGGCCTCAACCTAACTCCCGGGCTAGGGATTCCTATGACTGGATATCGCATATTTTTTCGCTAAACTTTTCTGGTCCAGTTATTATTGGAGGCGACTTCAACGTTAAAAGTACTCTCTGGGGTTATTCCCACTCCGATCTATGCGGGAAACTCCTAGAAGAAGCACTGGAGTATAGCCCCCTCCGACTCGGCAATGAACCTTTCATTCCTGCCCGGATAGGTCTCCACAGCTCGCAGCAAGACAGCACACCGGATCTAACCCTTACCACACCCGGCGTCATTAAAACATGGCGTACACTGGATTGTACATGGGGCAGTGATCACTTCCCTATTCTGCTGCACTTGAGCAGCAAGAAATTCCGCTCCAAGAATACGTACACGAACATGAACTTTTTTCGCTCGCAATTCCGCGTGAGCGCACAACCTGAGCTGTCCGACTTTGTTGCCTCTGTGAAGGAAGCGCGTAACCTATCCACAGAGACGGTAACTAGCACAGCTGAGGTCAATAATCCGGACGCCCACATGCACAAACTGCTTCGTACCGCTGAACGCCTCACCAAAAGGTATAGAGAACGCGGTAAACGTCACCATGACTTTATGAAACTAAAATTCCATTAGAAAGCGATAAACGAATATAAAAAAATCCTCCAATCTGAAAACTGGCATAATCTCTGCGAATGACTTGGGCAAGAACGCGGTCTCTCACATCTGTGGAACCTCTTTCGGGGTCTGAGTGGACGGGCGAAAATAAAACTGCCCATTCTAGAAGAAATGTGCCTCCATACTAACTACTTTCAAGTGGAAGATACTCTTGTGAAGACTCTCTTCCCGCACGCCACGGCTGACATCTCGACCTTCTCACCTCTGCCTAAAATCCATATACGTGCACCGCTCGCTGAGCTCGACTCTCCGTTCACCAAGAGCGAGCTGCATATAGCCATCTCCCAAGGAAAACCCAAATCTACACCGGGCCACGACCAAATAAAATGGCAAGACCTTCTAAATCTTCCCTCATCGGGTCAAGCGGCCCTCTTAACTCTCATCAATCGATCCTGGAATACTGGGCAAGTTCCTGACCACTTAAAAATGACAATCATCCACCCCATCCCGAAACCTGGCAAAGATTCCCGAAAACCCGAGAATCTTTGAACCATCGCATCAATTCCTGTTATTTGCAAGTTGACAGAACGTCTCATAAACAACAGGCTCCAACACCACCTGGAACACACAGGATGGTTCCACCCGGCCCTCACGGGATTTCGCCACAATTTAGGCACACATGATTACCTCTGGCTTCTTCGTCGAGTCATAAACCGGACATCCCGCAAGAGCCTACCCGACTACGTTCTGGCCCTTGATATGCACAAGGCGTTCGATAACGTTAGTCAAGAAGGCATCCTGCAAGAACTAGCCGCTGCCTGCCCCAGTCAGAAGGCTTAGATGTGGATTCGCGGCTTCCTAGCGCACAGACCCATTCGCCTTAACCCAAAGGAAGCAACGCCGACTACCTACTACCTTGACAGAGGAGTTCCCCAAGGTTCAATTCTCGGACCTCTACTCTTCAATCTGGCCATGAATCGTGTAGCACGCACCCTTGAAATGGACTCAGCGGCCCGTTTCGCCTTCTATGCTGATGATATAGTTGTGTGGACCGAGGCTCCTGATTATGACTCAAAAGAATCTATGCAGGCTGAACTCCAGGCTTCTGTCTTTAGCTTGGAGCGCACCCTCTCCCGATTCCAGCTGAAATTATCCCCCAACAAGACCGAATTTCTCAGCGTCGACGGCAAGCGTTCGACCAACTCTGACCAAGTCCTCCACCTCAATATCGCCAATACGATTCTTGAATCAAGAAATGGCGCCATCAAATTACTTGGCCTCCAGATTAGCAGCTGCAATAGCCCCACTACATGGATCCGTCATCTTCGAACAACATGGCGCTCCACCTTGCACCTCATTACGCGTCTATCCAATAAATACGGTGGCTCACACCAAGACGCCTGTCTCAAGCTTGCGCGCGCCGTTGCGCACGGCCGACTGTCTTACGGATTTCCTGTATATGAATTCCGCCCCCGGCATCTCAGTGAACTAACCATATTAAACAGACACCTCATTTGTACCATAACAGGCCTACCACGCCACACTAGGACGGACGTGCTGGAACAAGCAGTGCCACTTCATCTGATCACCAATCCAGTCGAAGAAGTCAAGCTGCGATTTTAGAAGCACCTCGAATACATGCCGCAGGGACGAGCTGTTTTTAAATGGGACACCTTGAACAGCAATTTCGACCATGGAGTCTTTCCTAAATCCATCCCACCTTGGGAGAGACCTGCAATCGGCCTTATCCGACGACGACCCATTCCCCGACGTCAACGAGCAGCTAGGGAACAGTACGTCCGCACCCTGGCCAACGACAAAGCCCACGATGAAGTTGATGTATTCACCGATGCCGCTATCCAAGACATAACAGCCGCTGTTGCTTGGACTTGCCCCGAGGTTCCACAACTCGGTGGTTTTCGCAACATTACGAACACCTACGGCCTCTCAGGTGAAGTCGAACTCTTTGGAATTCCGGGTGCAGTTCAAAGCATCCAGACCCATTTTTCAACCATCCACACAAAGAAGTTCCGCATCATCACTGACTCGCACGTTGCCCTCCGGGAACTGAATAGGACCTTCACGCCTAACTCTACGGCCACGAACATCCTCTACTTAGTACGGGACCTTTCTCATGAAGGAATCACGATACGCATGGTCTGGACACCTGCGCACACGTCTGGAGCAGACGGCAACCGAACGGCGCACAACGCTGCCCGGGAGTGTCTACTAAATCCTCCCACGGTTCTCGACACCACTTCAGCACAATCTGACCCACCGAGCCCATCTGAACAACACTGGCAACAAAAACTTTGTCAAGCTAGAGCCCTCAGCCGGCACCGGCTAGCCGAGGCCTCACCCCCTGGTTTCCTCGCACCACTAAAGAGCCTTCCCAGAACAGGAGAGGACTTCGCCAACAAAGTTTATGCCAACTCGGCCTATACCCCTGATGTGATTTCGAAGTGGACGAACCCAAGGCGTCCCTCCTTACTAAGGTGCCCCCACTGTGGCAGCAACGAAACACCCAACTTGTTCCACCTTATTTGGTCATGTGCAGCCTTCTCAGACGGTCGTGCGCAGTTGGTCACAAGCGCCACGGTTCCGACGTCGGCGTTAGAGCATGTCGAATATGTTACGGACAACCCCGAAATCTTAGAAAAAATCACAGACTTGCCCTAAAAAATGGTCTCTATAAGATGATTTAATGGCTGACCGACTACCTGTTTAAGTTCACCAATCACAAATAAACACCGGTGCGCATCCATCTTGCCACACCAACCGTAATGTGCCATCAAGAACTATGCCGGACACCCCCTCCCCTCAGGGGAAGGCCAGTGTGTGTGCGTTGCTCCAACCGGACCTTGAGGGACAGCTACAGTACATAGCTGCAGTGAAGCTTGAACATTACTTAGATGTACTACAACTTAGTGTTGCCTTTCCCAATCCTCTTTTCCATTCCCTACCCACAGGGCTTTATAGCCTCCTCTCCGCAATAAAGTCATTCATTCATTCACTTCCTCACGCATGACTTGCGGGCCCGAACCGTTTCGTCCGCAGGCGTTCACATTTCTCCCCAAGTGAAATGCGTCAGCACGCGCTAGATCTGGCGGCAACCGGCTTCGCGAAGTCGGCGTCTCTTGCGCGAGCTGTCTTGTGTTCCCCCCTTGAGGCGCGGACGCACGTGAACTGTTTTCTTGGTATTTTCTGTGAGAGCCACGCGCAAGCCTGGATGATGCCGGGCGCTCCACGTAAAGCGCGTGCTCACGTGCGCGGTAAATGCGCGGTGCGCGGAATAACTATGACCAAGTTTTTGATGACGCCGCACGCCGCACACATTACGGCCAGCAACAACAGCCTCGCTGTTAAAAAGCTCTGCAGGACTTGAAAGTTCACACAATTTTACGACGCAGACGTGATGAAGCCAGCGCTCTCTAGAAGTTCTTTATAGCCGTGCAAAGCCTAACTACCTCCTCTACCGCCTTCCCCACTTGCCGTGGCTTACTGAACATAAAGGGATGGCTGCGTAAAGTTAGGCACACCATATGTTCGCCACAGCATAACCCCATCACTGCCGGCCTCGGTAAACGCCATGCTTATAAAAAAAATCCGGGTTCGCGGTTCAACTTAGCGCTACTTGTGACCGTAAATGCCGCATCAGTCGCGGTGACGACTTCGACATTATGCTAAAATTTCAATTTTCATATTCACCATCAGCACCTGGTCTCCAATAAAGTTTATTCATCATCATATTCACCAGCTTTATTCTTTACGTGAAAATAAACAATGAAAGAAGCATTTTCAAAAAAATGTTTTTCCAAAGAGCAATTTACAAGTGATTTGGATTCGGAGTATTCCAAATGAAGAAAACACTGCTGAATTTAGTATCCGGGGTACACATTGCTGTTCCAGCTTTAAACGTATCAAAGCCAGGCCTAAAACCCATCCACGTAAAAAAATTGTGGCGTTCCTGTTTACTTTGCTAATGTCGTCGAAAGACAATAGGGCCTTTCGACGACAATAGTCTCTACCCCTTCAACCCGTCACACAATTCTCTTCTCGCTCCCTTTCCTCATGCTGAATGCAACGAACGTTTGCTGTATTCAATTTTCCCGCTTTGGCACTGCTCGTGCGCTATCTGTAAGGGCCTCTTTTTCAATTTTTCTTGAAACAGCTAGAGTTTGTTTTATAGTTTGTTTATATGCGTGTTTTAATTTGCTACTCTGTGTTATACGTACTTAGTTTGCTTCAATTAAGCCTGAGATTTTTTTGCGCTAAATAATGTGAACATGCATGAGGCAGTTTTAGTAGACCGGTACTGTTCTGCCTGTTATAGAACGCGATGATGGCCCCTGATGGTGATGATAGTGGCGATTAGCCGTCTTTATCCTCTTTCTCTTCCTTAATAAGTCTGCAACATATTCCCACCCCCGACGGTGATACTAGTGGAGCAGTGCAGAACAGGATAGTGCAGGTTTGCCATAGATTAGTCCGGTGTCATTCTTGCGGAGACAAGAGGTAATAGGTGCCTTTCTGCTTTATCCTCCATCGACGCTTCGCGGAACGATGCCTTCTTCTTGCTACCTTCTTGGCTACGACGAGGCACGCTGTTTTGCTCGAACCGTACTGTCTTATGCATGAGGCAATAAAGTTAGTCCTCGAGTGAGCACGGATAAATCGTATTCGGAATGCAGCCTCAATCTTCTGGTTAGTGGTCCCCTGTTCTTTTCCTGTTCGCTTTCGATGTTGCTTTCTGTGTGTTGGCTGAATGTTTTCCAGTTGCGTATGAATCGATGCCACCGAGCTGCTTTTGCTTACTTCTTGTGGTGGAATGGGCGTTTCACTTTCCCGTCTCCGGATTTGCACGTTTCGAGATTTGCTGCCGAGCCAGTCGTTAGGTAACGGCGGTGCACGAGTGAATGTGTTGCTGTCCTTGCACACGGGACCACTGCTAGGTCGTCCATCCGTTGCCTTCATCTGAGTGTTGTCCATGCACGATGGCTTCTTGGTGTTGGATCCGGGAAGGCCGACCCGAGCCGAGCTCCGTCGCCTCCGACATACGTTTAGTAGCGTGGTTTAAAGCGAGCGGCCAGCCAATGTTGCAGCCGTGAGGGAGTCCAGAAGCCGTAGGCAAAACGTAACTGTTTACTTCATACCGAGAGGTGAGCCGAAGCCAAATAACAATGCCCCAACGGGTGAGGTTACAGTACAGTGCTCGAGCAGAATGACAGCATTGATTCACTGCTCAAACAGGAATGAACTACAGCGCTTGGGGGGTCTTATTTATACCCAAAGCGCCAACGGCCGAAACAAGCGTTCCCTCTAGATTGTGCACCCGACACTAACAGCACAGACACACACAACACTCTTTCCAGAGTTCGTGAGCAGTCGGTAGTAGCGGCGCACGCTGAGTCCGAGAGAGGGGAGAGAGGAGGTCTCCGCAGCGGACGCGGGGCCTCCGTGTCCTTGGGACAGGTCTCTGCGGGTTGCGTCGGCACGCCATCGAACTTTTATCGCGCCGACAGCGAGGCGCCTGTGATCCAGACGTGTAGCGACACGTTTTAATTGTCGGCTGCAAGCGTGAGTCACCGACAGGGAGGACCTGCTTGAAAGGCGCACGTAGTGGAGGCTTCGCCGCACAGCCGAGGAGTATTGAAACGAAGCCCGGCGGCGGGCTCAATCGTAACAGCTTCTCCGCCGGGGTTCCGAGATCCAGATGGATAAGGGTCTTCAACCGTTGTCCGGAGGGATGCTTTCGGAGAGAAGTGCTCGCCAGATGCTCGACCACAGGCCTGGGCTGTACGACACCGTGCTGGACCTTCACCGGGGCCGGTCACTGGACGAATAGTGGCTTGCCAAGAACGTCTCTGGCTTGGTCAGGCAAGCCACAGAACACAAGAAGACACAACCGCATCGCCGGCAAGTGCGAAGACAAATCCACACTGAAGCTCTACCAGGCTTTTAGTTGCGATAAAATACGCTAATAACTAACTACACTAGTTATATTTTAGCCCAGCAGTACTTTAGCCTAGCACACAAACTTGAAAGGTGACATTTCGCGGGATTGGAAATGTCCCACACAAAAAGAAATTTAATCGTAAAGGGCGAAACCTGCTTCAGGAAAACCAATGGAACTGAGAAAGTCAGGCGTCTACAGGCCACTTCTCGCGCTGAGAGCCGCGATTCAAGCTCAAGTCATTGCCCTGAGCTTTGCCCTTTTTGAATCGCACCTTAGGTGCGCCCGTTCTCTGAAAGCTGCTGCGACCGGTCGAGGGGGCATCGGCCTTCTTCCGAGACGTATCTCGAGCGCGCGGAGGAAACTGCTCTACTTTCCGCCACCCGAGGTCCGCTGAGACCCGGCGCAAAACGTGCGTGCGGCGCTGCCACTCGGCAGGCCCGCATAGGAGCTTTTGTCGCACTTTTTTGCGACACTGTCGTTAAGCGAACACCAGAGGGTGGTTTCGCTCTCCTTTCCGGCTGTCAAGGCCAATCTAGGCACGGGCGGCCCGGTCTCAGAAGACGGCTCACCCCCAGGCGACACCAGAATCGCTACTAGCTCGGCTGGCCGTTGCTCGACATCGAGTATCTGAGTTGCAGGGGGAACCCTAGCGACTCGCTCCGTTGCGTCGTCGTCGTCAAGCTTAGCTCCACCGTGAGAACCGTTTAGTGTCTCGACTGCCGGCTCTGCCCCAGCGTAGCTCGATTCTGAACTCGCGTCTGGAGAAACACCTTTCGTTTCAACGGACTCGTGTTGCCTCCTTTCGCTAACTTCACGGTTTAGGCTTTCCCGCGGAACGTCGTTAGCCTGCGAACTGCGCGCGTTCGGGTCGGCAGCCGTTTTCAAGGCCTCCCGTGAACCTGAGCACTCCGAACACGCCGACGTTGACACATCTCCGCTCACCGTAGGGGCCTTAAACACAGTGTACTTACGCTGCCCTCTGTCGTGAGCCTCCGGAAATGCCCCGTCCTCGCTATCTGCCTGAGTCCCGCCATTCCGCTCAGAGGTGGCGACACTATCGTTACTTGAGCGCTTGGCAGCGAGCCCAGCTGATTCTTTCCTCGGCAGTTTCTCGAAATTGTACCCCTTGTCGCATAACAGCTGATCCGACCTGGTCGAGAATAGGTACCTGTATTACGGAAGAAGTTGTGGCGATACTGCCGCCTGCGTGACAAGTTCACCAAACGGACCTCCGATGCTGACCTTAGCAATCGGCAGGCACACGTTTCGTGCTGCTACGGTCTGCTTCACCCAAACACACTGTCCCGTCAGCTGATCCGGTTCAACGTACGAAGGGTGGATCATGTCTACCGTCGCCGCGGAGTCACGAAGAACTCGGCACGGTTTACCGTTGACCACGAGCTCACGTACGTACGGCTCCAGAAACTGCCTGCTATCCTCACTCTGGTCTAGCACGTGAAAGACAAGCTTGCCCTTTTTGCAACTCGCAGCGAAATGCCCCGTTTCGCCGCAGATGAAACACGCAGCCTGTTTGCGCGCTTCAAAAGCTTTCTTTCTGCCCTGTTCCTCAGCGTCTGCGCTCTTTTCGTTTTCGCGGCCAGTTTCACTATCCACGAAAACGACTTTGCTAGCTCCACCATCTTTCTGGGGAGCTCTGCCTTTCGGCCCTGAGATATCAGGCCTCGGCCTGAACTCTTTTTGGTTGTCTTTCGGCCCCTGCGCACCTCGTCTTGCGACGAACTTGTCGGCTAGCTGAGCTGCATGATCCACAGTACTTACCCCTGGCCTATCTTGCACCCAGAGTCTCAGGTTTTCTGGTAGACGGCGGTAAAACTGCTGGAGACCGAAGCACTCAACGACCTTGTCGTGCTCTCCGAAAGCCTTTGCCTCTTTGAGCCACTCTTCCATGTTAGCCCTCAGCTTATAGGCGAACTCCGAGTACGACTCGCCCTTAGCTTTCTCGGCTTCACGGAATTTCTGGCGAAACGCCTCTGCCGACAGCCGGTACTTACGCAGGAGACTCGAGTTGACTTTCTCGTAGTCTTCGGCCTCGTCCTTTGGCAAGTGGGCCATCACGTCGGATGCCTCACCTGACAAAAGCGTAAGCAGCTTTTGCGGCCATGATTCTCGGCTAAACTGGGCCCTCTCGCACGTACGCTCGAAGTTGACCAAAAAAAGACCGATGTCTTCTCCTACCTTGTAGGGTCGCATTAGGTCACTCATTCGTTACGTAGGTCGCTCAGTCGACGCAGACTGCTCGCTTGGCGCGCTGCTCTCACTCTCACGCCTAGATCGAGATGCCTCGATCTCTAGACGCTTCATTTCCAGCTCATGCTCCTGTTCTCGCCTTCGATCCTCCCGTTCCTGTTTCTACCTCTCGAGCTTCTGTTCTCGCTTTCTTTCCTCGCGTTCCTCACGCTGGCGCTCAGCCTCTGCAGCCTGACGTTTAGCGGTCTCCCTGCCATTGATCAGCTCAATGCATTCCGACAGCTCATCATCGTCAGCCCCAACAGCGAGTATAGCCAGTATCAGCTCTGGCTTTCTCAGCGCGTTCGTAACAACCAAGCGCAACTCTTTTGCAAGCTCCAACAACTGCGGTTTTTTCAACGCCTTCAAATTCATGGCCGGTCTAGAGTACTGGTTTCCCACTGCTCCAAAATTGTTTTGCGCGAATAACCCACGCGACAAAAACACACGCCCTACCAGCTATCCTCAGAAGCCTGGTAAAACTCATTGAGGAAAAGTCCCGCACTCACCATTGACCGCCGTGAATTCTGCGAAGTCGGAAGCCGCCTCGACGTCCGTGGTGTTGGATCTCGCACCGCTGGCTCCAGGTGTTACGAAGTTGCCATCCGACCGCTGCCAACCAGTTGTTGCGACGTTGTCATCCCACCGCTGAAAACCCGTTGTTGCGCACGGGAAGGCCGACCCGAGCCGAGCTCCGTCGCCTCCGACATACGTTTGGTAGCGTGGTTTGAAGCGAGCGGCCAGCCAATGTTGCAGCCGTGAGGAAGTCCAGAAGCCGCAGGCAAAACGTAACTGTTTACTTCATAGCGAGAGGTGAGCCGAAGCCAAATAACAATGCCCCGACGGGCGAGGTTACAGTATTCACTGCTCAAACAGGAATGAACTACAGCGCTTGGGGGGTCTTATTTATACCCAGAGCGCCAACGGTCGAAACAAGCGTTCCCTCTAGATTGTGCACCTGACACTAACGGCACAGACACACATAACACTATTTCCAGATTTCGTGAGCAGTCGGTAGTAGCGGCGCACGCTGAGTACGAGAGAGGGGAGAGAGGAGGTCTCCGCAGCGGACGAGGGGCCTCCGTGTCCTTGGGACAGGTCTCTGCGTGTTGCGTCGGCACGCCATGGAAGTTTGATCGCGCCGACAGCGAGGCGCCTGTGATCCAGACGTGTAGCGACACGTTTGAATTGTCGGCTGCAAGTGTTATACTCGGTTACAACTCAAGAACGGCACCATCTCATGTAGTGTAACACTCCGCCAAAGCGCCGGACCCGTGACGTCAGTGCGCGCGCGTTTTGAAAGGGGTTTGCTATGAATGCGTGATATCGTCTGCCTCGTCTCACGCAGTTTGTTTGTCGTCACTGGAGTCGTTTATAAGCATATTAAGTCCAAAAAATCTCGGGAACGGCTCACGCCATGTTCAAAATATTCCCAGTAACGCCCTACTTGCGCCGCGCGGAGAAACATCCGGCTACGGTGATAAGGCACAGCGGCAACTTCCGGTGCCGTTCTTAAGTTGTCACCGAGTATAGTACTCACACCGACAGGGAGGACCTACTTAAAAGGCGCACGTAGTGGAGGCTTCGCCGCACAGCCGAGGAGTGTTGAAGCAAAGCCCAGCGGCGGGCTGAGTCGTAACATTAGGCTTCGCTCCGGGCGCATCCGACTCTGAGATTGTATCGCCATTGCTTCGGCCGAATGCCATGGCGCAGGCTGCTTGGTCGAACTCGGTCTTGCTGCTACATCCCGCGGCCTTGTTACCGATGGCGTTGCAAATGTAGGAGCGTGCTGCTCCTTCCTCTCTTCCACCGACGACGGCGAACCCACGGCTTCAACGGGAGCCCTTTTTGCGAAGGGGAGTACTGCATTGGCCGCGTCCTTTGTCTAAGATGTGCTACGCCACATCTGGGATGTCCCCTGCTTGTGTTGACGTCGTTTGTTTAACAGCTTCCCTGTAAAATGCCTATGCACCAAAAAGGAATGCATACCTGAGCGATAGTGGCAGCTAGCGAGGAGTAGCGCAAATAATTTCTGAAGGAAAGAATGCAGTGGTAACATTTACAACGACTTGCCACGCGATTTAGTTGAGATAGTAAATCTTAAAAAAAGCATACACAGGGCGGGAACGTTTGGTGTTGAAGGTAGAGCAGAGTTCATGCTTTCACAGTATACATACAGAATCCTAAATAGCTTCAAAAACACCGGCAAGCTGGAGTAAAAAAAAAATTGCTGTCAGAAGTGGGATTCGAACCCACGCCCGGAAGACCGGACTGCGACCTGAACGCAGCGCCTTAGACCGCTCGGCCATCCTGACACGGCCGCCGGCTGGAAAATCCAGTATATTTAAAACCTTCCTGATGTATTTACGAAAAAAAAAAAACCTTGCCGTAAAAGTTACCGTCGTCGTAGAAACCAGGCTTTTTGCAACCGCAAAAGACGAGTGCGAACTATAAACTGCTGAAGCTGCACACATTGGCTAGTGTGGAAGCAGCATGTCGACTCACTGTATAACACGGCAATTGCTTCTTTCAACTATATTTCATTTCTTCTTTCTTCTTTTAAAAGGTGACACGTACATCACTATTACTTTTAGCGGTTGTACTACCCGTTTCTACGGCTGTCGTTTGTAAAGGTGGACGCATGTTCTTATCGGTCGTTTTCATGCATTCTGTTGGCGTATTACTCTCACTTTTCGTCGTGCGGGTGATGCTTTATGTCACAGCACTCTAGTGGTATGCGGTTTTCTGCTTGTGATGGACCTATATGTGTATTCAAGCTCTTGTGTGCCTTTTGCGGAAAATATGATGTGGAGGAAAGTGGATGATGAAGATCAATGAGAATGAGTGGTAGTAAAGGGAAGAAGGGGGGGATGAGAGTGTAGACGGAGAGAGAAGAGATGGGAGGAAGATGGAAAGAAAGGAAAAATACATGAGAGGGGGAAGGTGGAGAGAGACAGATTCTGCCGTGCGGATCGTGAGAGAAGTGAATGGGGGATTGTTTGGGGCATTGATGACGGTTATTGCGAATACATTGTGGTGTCGGCAGTCAGCAGCACCGACATACACTGTGTCTCGAGGTATCGGGTAGTTTTCTGCGAGCGCGTTGGCTCTGTGCTCCCCGCGGTTCTGGTGTGCATGAGGGCGCATGTTTCGGGGGATCCAGAGGGCGGACTTTGATGCTAGCATGAATTTCCAGGGGGATGGGGGTCTTGGAAGCTGTGATGATAGGCGTTGAATGAGATGCTGTCCAGGAAGTGTTTCAGCTAGTGGACGAGGTTGGCCAATACTGTGAGCTTCTATGGGTTCTTGTGCCATGTAGTCTCGCCCACAGTTCAAGTACCGGGTGGCAGTTGTAAGGCAACCTTGTAGATTTTTCGTATGACAATTTATTTTCGCTCCAGTTGGAAGGAGGTACGGGAGGGTAAGTAATACGGCTGATAATAAATGCTTGGATTAAACAAAGTCCATCAGCTCATTTAATGCCGTTATTTCGGGTAGCAACGCGTTTAAGCCACCTGACGGTTTGGGTGACGTGAGAAGAGAGTTGTATGAAGCCTGTAGTAGTTCTGGAGTGATTTATAGTGAGTCCCAGAATTCGGATGTCCAAGTTTACTCAATGTAAACTTGGACATTGGTATTCGAACTTTGTTTTTTCTTCGGAGGCTCTTATTTCGTTGGGAGCATTGTAGGCCAGCGAGGGCGGCGTTGTTTATTGCAGCTGTCGCAGCAGCTTGGAAGATTTCTTCTATTTGCGCAGCACGGCTCCCTTTGGCCCCGAGTGTGATATCGTCCGCATAGGGACTATGGTGAAGATTTGGTATTTCGCCTAGGGCTTAGAAATTTTGAGTAGGGCTAAGTTAAAGAATGGTGGTGAAAGCACTGCTCCATTGCATCATAGTCACACCACCACGGGCCGACACGGTTTCAATTCTAGCCTTAGGCCTTACCGGGGCCTTTAGTAGAGTCACGCGTCGCGCAAGGTACTTCTACAGGACCCTTCGACCATCTTCCCCGCATTAAAGCATGCAACTTCCTCACCTCACGAACCCTCTAGAAACGGAAGAATTTAGTCTACCATCGGAACACCGCAAGGGGATGGCAGAGGAAATAGTTTTTCGTGGGAGGGGTGATTTGTGGAGGGGGAAAGTATGAGTGATGGGGTTTTGGAAAATGGGGAGGGCCAGAGGGGAAGAAAATGCGAGGCGGGAGGACGAAAAATGAGTTCGCGTTGAGGGGTAGGGCTACTGGGGCGGAGGAGGAGTGTCGTCGTAAAAGGATCAAGGGGTGGGGACGTGAAAGGTAGAATTGAGTCAGGGGTGGTAAATGGAGGAGGGGAGGGTAACACCTGGGATGGAATTGTGAGGAGGCAAAGCGGCGGGAAAGATCCGGAAAATCATGGGTGCGGAGGGTGAGAGGGGAGATGCGTTACATGGCCGGGGCAGCAGCAATGCTGTCACCTTTCGACGTCATTTGCAGGGAAGCAGGCGGATACGGGGCCAATTTTCGTTTTGTCGCAGAAACATTTGTCCGCACGTCTCTCCGCTTACATTATTACATCTATGTATTTGACTTGAGAGTATTTGTGTACACGCGATGATCGCTTTCGTCACATTCTTCACCACTGTAGGCATTAATTATACTTGCATGCGTGTGTGTTCAAGTATGTAATTTTTGTTCTGTGCAACCAACGCTATTCCTTTATATCATTATTGTGTGAGATGTGCACATCATGCATCGCCTGCTTTTTCTCCCGTTTTTTTCCCGTGCGGCAGCAGAGCCCTCCGGCTGTTCCTGCGCACACTAATAAATGAGTGATTGATTCGTATTATTATTTTCCCTCGCGCCAGCACAAAGACACCCGGCTGCTCCTGAGCTAGCTAATAAATAACCGATCGGTGATTTTATTTATTTATTTATTTATTTATTTATTTATTTATTTATTTATTTATTTATCCCATTCCTTTTTCTTACCAATTCCTCCGAAAAAGGAATTAGTTCTTACTTTTTTTCCTCCTTTCTTTCAGAGATATTTCTGGTTTTTTTTTTTTTTAGCAGTACAACCTTTTACGGCTACCACCTGTCTACCAGGACAGGGTAGAGAGAACATCAAAATTTGGGCAGTGTGCTGACACCAAAACGGAGACCGCTTCCCTCGTGCCGCGGCCCCTCACCTGCTGAAACGTGCGAGCAAACTTAATTCGTGGGTCGAGAGGGAGACCGCTGCCACGGGCAGACGGCCTGCAGCGTGGTCCGCGCGGGGCGCAGAGAAGTTGAGCGGCCCGTGGGCCGTCCAGGGTTGGCACCCCCCTCGAGTACACGCGCGGTACAAGGCACAGCGTTCGCCCATTGGTGGGAGAGGCCGTGCGAGATCGATGTCCGCCGCGGGGTCCGCGTACAGCGCCAGCGCCACCGGCACTCGGAACCCGACTCGCGCCCCGGCACGCCGCCACCGACAGCCGGCTCGTGATGCATCCCACTCAGCGCATCCCCTCGGCCACGCGGTCCCGCTAAGCGCCGCCGCACGAGGAAACCGCCACCGCCGCCCGTTCCACTCCTGAACTCCACCACCGGTGAGCACACGTGGCTCGGTGCCAATGACTCGGGCGCGTGCATGTCACGGAGCGGGGGCTCCTCCGGCGCTCGCTGTCGCCTCCGCATGGTCCAGCCGGACGGCGCGGAAGGACAGCGGGCGTCGAACAGCTCGACCGTGGCTTGCTGCTTGGCTGCCGCCGCCGGCGAACCGGTTGCATGTCTTTCGCCTCCTTCTGTCTTCGGACTGTCTTGTCAACGTCCGCGTACGCCGTTTGTAGCTGTTGCTGAGCGCGTCACGGTTCCGCGGCGCGGAAAGAAAAGAATAAGGCACGTGGCCACGCAGCGATGAGGTTCTCGCATTCCTCGGCTCGAGAAAGCGATGCGTGTCGTGTCTCGAGCAGTCGAAGCAAACTGTCACTTACAACGCGGCGTTCGTAGTCCTTCCGCAGCCATGTCATCAAGAGGTCGTTACGCCTGCGAAAAAAAAAAAAAAAAGACCGATAAAACATGACAGCCAACAAAGTTCTTACAGGTGGGGCGGCTTGAGTACACGATGTGCACACGGAAGTTCGCTTGCACTTCCTGGCCCGCTCAGAAAGTCATGTGCACAAGATGCAGTCGTGGAATGGAACTTCGCTGCTCGGTCATTATGTTTTTCTCGCTGTCACGCTTGGAGCGTACGAGGTGTATACGTCTCGTTGGACTCGCGTGTCATAACATATTCTCTTAGGTCCCCTAACGATCAGAAAACAAGCTGAGGGTTGATTCAAAGAATGCCGATCAACGATTATATGGAGTTCGTTCAGCGTAACAATAGGTGTGAAACTTCCCTGTACGTCTTCTTCGGAAATATTAAAACGAAAAGGAGACGGCAGCACGCACACTGAAGCAAGAAGTAATGGGTGATTTTATTTTTTTGCATGTGGGTGTATACGTAGTTTCAAGGAACACAGGATCGATGCGAAAGAAAAAAAAACAGTAAAACACAAGTTCAAGAAGCAGGAAATAAAAAAAAAACCATCAAAAGCCAGGTAAAAAAGTTACCGGGACTAAAATTAAAGAAAAAATCGTGCTACTTTTCTCGTTATGAAGTCTATTAACTTTCTTAGTTCAGAAACGCCCCTTTGCTGGCATTCGACGAGTATACGGGGTACAATGCTCTCACCACGAGAACCCGAAAGTTCCTGCGGTGTAAAGCTCGGGCGAGAATATGTTGTCTGCGCTGTCGGAGTTGTTAACAAAAATATTCTTGACATACGGTGCTTGTTACGGGCCCCTTACATAAACGACCGTTACAAGGGAATATTTAAAGCGCTGAACAAAAGGAACGACGGTGGGAGAGTGGGGACACAGACGCTCACCTCTCTCCTTCAGCGGGCGCTTATTTTTTTGCCTCCCTGTAATTATTTTGTTGCAATAAAGTACCAAAACGCCCAAATTTTCTCGGCAATCAGTTTAATGACCGCAATAACTGACACAACAGCAAGGGCCACAATACAGATCCTTGGCGGATACCTGGTCAAGTCAGTATACGGAGAAACATCACTGGAATGAATTACACGTGAACGAACCTTTTAGATAACCGCTTTGAAGTCCCCACTGAGACCCAACAGCACTCAATGCAAAGACGCTTTAGTTGAAAGAGCTGTTCTTTACAATAGAGTTCCCGTAAGCGAAGTTTTTTTGGGGAAAAGACAGTACAGCTTCCATCTACCGTGTGTGTGGCTTAACAACGTGCATGGGTTTTTCCTACGAATTTCACCTTGGTATCGAGGAGTCTGATTCATTTCCCGCACCCGACCCATCTTGTAGTCGAAATAAGTCTGACGTGGTGCTTTTATTACGTGGATGGTGGCTTCAGCCAGAGCGAACCGCGTGTTTGCATGAGTCTATTGTTACGAGTTCTGACTAGACTGCGCTCCGGGCAACGTGCGGTCAACAATTAGGGAGTGTTTTGCATCTACCAGAAATTGTGCTAGAAAAGATAACAAGAGGAGGAGGAGGGATGCCTTTAATGATGAAGAGAAGTCAGCTTGGCAGTGAGCTTGGATGGCTACTCCAGTGAACATGCGAGGGGCGAAAATGAGCGACGGAAGCGAACACACAAAAACTCACACAAACACTAACAAACGCAAATAAGCGCACAGAAACCGACAAACGCAGAAACACACACACAGAACACGCACAGTAATAAAGTTAAAGCAAGCTTTCACAGAGTTTCGTTCAGGCCGGAGTCACAGAGAAATGTCACCAAGGCCCTTGTACTCCGTGTTGCCGCGGCAGTGGAGTGCCGTGGACCAATGACGCGAAGTTTCAGTGGTGCATCAACACGGAGTCCCAAAGTTTTTTTCACGGTTTGCCGTGGGGTGTCTTAGCGGGGACACACACACCGTACATGCTCTATGTCCTCACGAACACTGCAAGCGTGACAGTGAGGGGAGGCAACTCGGCGCGTCTTGTGCAAGTAGTGGCCGGTAAATAAGTGTTACTGACTTTTTTAAATGTGTTAACTTTATTTTCGACCTCTAAGGCATTATTTTTGGTGCCGAATCCAGTTGAGAAAAGTTACAGTTTAACGTGACTTCCATGACTTCGTGTAGCGCAAAAAATGGACAAGACCAGAAGGAGGCGACGGACACATGCGCTAACTTCCAACTGAGCTTTATTTTTAAAAAATGCGCGAATTTAAACCCGGAAGCGGCACATAATCTTAAAAAAAAAAAAAACAGAACAGAGCAGAAGCAAGGTATCATGTAATTTGCCCACAAAATTATTCGCACAACGATGTGACGTCGACAAAAGGTAGCACCAGGCATTGACTAAGGTGGCCCCCACCCCCTTTTAGACAGCCAATCTCCTCACCAGACACGGCCACAGACGGTGCGGACACGCAACCGTACCCCAGGCTCGCTATTTCGACCGCCTCAATTATTTCCCTAGTCTACTCGTTGGCTTGTCGAGCAATGACGGCACAGCGCTCAAAGAGGGGCGTACAACCGTAATCGCGGCAATGAATGCTCAAGTGGCCATTGACAACCTCATGGAACATTGTAGTCGTGCTCGTTCAGGCAACGACCTGTTTTCCCGACATGTACTTTACGGCACTTCAGGAGAACGGCGTACACAATGTTTCCTGCATGAAACGAGCGGCTTCTTGTGGTTCTTATCACACATTGGCTGCCGAGGAGCTGCGCGGTCGTTTATGCGGCACAGGCTTAACGCATTCTTTTGGGCGCAAAACACAACATTTACACCAGCTTTCGCACCAATCTTCTTCAGCCTATGTGATAGGTCATGAAAGTACGGGATTACAGCGAGCCATTTTTTGGTGACAGGGCTATCAGCGCCGTTACGCACCTCAAGCTCTGCACCTCGACCGGCGTACTTGATATTTTTGATAGGCCCTCAGCAAGAGAGGTAACAAGCTGTTGCGGGAACTCCGCTTGGTGAATTCGCTCCACCCGCTGCAAGAAGCTTTCTGGAATTCTCTGGGGACAAGACCTTTGCAGGGCATTTGTCAACCCCAGCTTTGCCACCCCACGTTTCACCAAGCGAGAGTGTACGCCCCGACGACAAGGGTAGCAACGGCTTACTGGCGCGTGGCTCGTAGCTCCAAGACACATGCTCACCCGCGAAAAAAAGCAAGCTACCTTCAGGCAGTTCGTGCGTCAGCTCAAAAGGTTGAAGGCAGTTTTTAAAAGTCGTTAGCACGTTCATTACATGACAGGGAAGACTTGCGTCGTCACACGCGATAAACACAATAAAATAATCCGCGTAGAGAAAAGCCGTAACAACATGTTCTTGGTCCAGCAGCCCAGACAAGCGTCGATCGTATTGGGCTAGTAACAAGTCACTGAGTATAAGTGCGACGCAGGATCCTATACACACCCGCGCTTCTGGCCGTATACGTGCGGTCCTCCCATACTGCATCTGACTGAAGGTACAATGCCAACACCTCCAGAAAGCCCGCTGCACTAGTACCTGTAGTGTTCTGAAAGGCTACCGCACCAAACCTGTCGATTCCGGCCTCAACGCACTCAAGTAATTCAGTCTGAGGCAGTTAATAATACAAATCCTTTAAGTCAATAGAGAAAGCATTTGGCACGAGAGGGGGGCACTGCTTCAGGAAGGCAATCACATCACCAGAACTCCGAACCATAAAGGGGTCATCCACTGCCAGAAGCTTTAGCTCGTCTAGCAGAAATGTAGTCACAGCTTTCTGCCAAGTTCTCCGCTCCGAAATTATTACGCGCGGAGAGCAAGCGACCTTATGCGTTTTGGCCGACAAAAAAAAAATAATAAGAGCGCAACCCGGGCTTTTCTCCGCCTTTTTAGCCAAAACATCTAGGTTCAGCTTTGCGCATAACTTTTTGGCTTTCGCTTTTACCTTATTCATGGCTATGTCTGAGCGGAGGTCAAAAGTCGAATTAAGCGGCTCAGTAGCTTTTATATGAAAAACCTCGTTTGGCATGACCATGACTCCTCCCTTCTTAACGGCTGGCAAAATGCGTAAATTATTTCCTTTTAAAAAGGACTCAACACGCGGCATCGGTAAACCCTTTTTAAGGGGCCTACTATACGCAACAAAACATCCACTCCAGCGGAAACACATCGATCGTGCTCACTTTCAGGGGCTACCGCTGACACAGCTCTAAGCATAGTCAATGGATTGGGCGCGGCCTTCTTGGGCTCTAGCGCGAACTTAGGCCCTAGCACATACCCTATACGAGCCACGCGCCAGTAAGCCGTTGCTACGCTTGGTGAAACGGCGGGTGGCAAAGCTGTGGTTGACAAATGCGCTGTGAAGTCTTGTCCCCAGAGAATTCAAGAAAGCTTCTTGCAGCGGGTGGAGTGGATTCGCCAAGCGGGGTTCCCGCAACAGCTTTTTCCCTGAGGGCCTACTGAAAAATACCAAGTACGCCGGTCCAGGTGCAGAGCTTGAGGCGCGTAACGGCGCTGATTGCCCTGTCAACAAAAAATGACTCGCTGTGATCTCGTACTTTCATGACCTATCACATACGCTGAAGAAGATTGGTGCGAAAGCTGATGTAAATGTTGTGTTTTGCGCCTCAAGGAACTCGTTAAGCATGTGCCGCGTAAATGACCGCGCAGCTCCTCGGCAGCTAATGTGTGACAAGAACCCAAAAAGCCGTTCATTTCATGCAGGACACATTGTGTACGCCGTTCCCCTGAAGTGCCGTAAAGTACATGTCGGGAAAACAGGTCGTTGGCTGAGCGACCGGCTTCGTGAGCACGACTACAATGTTAGTACGGTTGTCAAGGGCCACTTGAGCATTCATTGCAGTGATTGTGGTTTGTGCCGTCATCGCTCGGCAACCCAACCGGAAGACAAGAGAAATAATTGAGGTGGCCGAAATAGCACACCTGAAGGACCGTCGCATGTCCGCACCCTCTGTGGCCGTGTCTGATGAGGAGATTGGCTGCCTAAAAGGGGGGTGGGGGCCACCTTAGTCAATGCCTGGTGCTGCCTTTTGTCGACGTCACATCGTTGTGCGAATAATTTTGCGGGCAAATTTCATGATGCCTTGCTTCTGTTCTGTTTCGGGTTTTTTTTTTAAGATTATGCTCCGATTTCCTGTTTAAATTCGCATTTTTTCAGTAAAGCTCAGTTGGAAGTTTGCGCTAATTGCGCCTCCTTCTGTGCTTGTCCGGTTTTTTGCGATACATGAAGTCGTGGATTACCCCTGCCAACTAGCCCAAACCCAAACTCTACTGCGTTACAGTTTAACGAAATTTTCATTGGGTTTCCCGAAAGTTCGTTCATTTTACGTCTCGCGTATTGCTACATACTGTGTCGTCGACCCTGTTACTCGCTTTCTTTTGACAAAGGTGCACGCGGCTTCCTCTGTCGCGTTCACTGCTTACCTCTGAGGCTTTGAACAGGTGGCCGCTTGTGTGAACTGCCGAATGCTTCCTTCAGTATTCTCCGGTGTTCTCGAAACCAGTGGCCT